>NW_019730108.1:4502057-4523227 GCF_002891405.2 Cryptotermes secundus
TAATCCTTCCAGCTGCACTATGGTCCTGGGGTTGACTCAGCCTCTAACAGAAATGAGTACCAGGAATATTCTTGGAATGTTCTTAGGGGTAAAGGGCGGCCGGCGCATAGGGCTGACAACCTTGCTGCCATCTATGAGTTGACTGCTTAGAAAATGTGGGAACCTCAACATCTCACAACCCTATGGGCCTCAACGGCCTGTTACAGGGATACCTGCTTAACACTATATCTACATGGTGCCACATCCCAGAAGACTGCGTTCTTCACCTTTACTTTTATTTACAAGTATGGTTTAAAAACTATGTTAAAATCTAGAACCAATTTGGTTTGTGTCCTTTATACTCCTTTTAAAGGAAGATGAGTGTATACTACAGGCCATACTGTGTTGTTATAACAATGTAACCATGACATGGTAACTCATCTTCCCTTAAAGAGAAGCAGTATAAAGGACATGAACCAAATTGGTACTAGAGTTTAACACAGTTCCTAAACCATACATGTGAATATACTTATTATAATAATTTATAAATATTTTAACACATTCATGACATTATTATAGTAGTTTCCACATGTATTGATGTATCCTTCTGAAGATGGTCGTTCCTACCAAAACATCTAAAGGATGAAGGATTTAAAACAATAAGAAGAAGAAATCAATCACCCTGGACGGTGTTAATAATCTTTTACACTATTACTAGTGTGACAGACCAGTATTAACTAAGTTAAAGATATTTGGTGGATAGAAAATAAATGTCATGTAAGTCTGAACTTACAAATGGTGCTGACAATTTCTGCTTCCTCAAAGTGTCTATGTCTACACTGTAAAAAATAAAACATTTTAATAACAAACTAAAGTATCATGTATGATGTATGATGGGAATTTTAAAGCATGTAATATTTTACTTATTTCTCTCTTTCTTGTATCAACATTTCACTATACTATAAATAACATGACTGTAACCTGAAAAAAGCTCATGCTGATGCTAAAATTAAAAACATCAAATAAACAAAGCATTAAATGCCATTTGTAATACTTCTCTTCTGCACAGTTGATCTCACAGACTGGATTCACAAGTCATGAACACTTCCACTATTACTGGCAGATGATTTATGAAGATGTTCTTTTGGTTCCTGAAATAATAATAATAACAACAAATTACAATTTGACCTAATCCTTCCGGCCGCACTATGGCCCTCATATCGACTCAGCCTTTAACAGAAATGGGTACCAAGAATTAATTAAATAATTTTCCTGGGGAGTAAAATGCAGCCAGTGCATAAGGCTGACAACCTTACTGCCATCTCTGAGCCGACTGTCTAGATGATGTGGGACCCTCAACGCCTCACAAACCCATGGGCCTTCACGGCCTGTTACAGGAATAGCTTTACTTTTTACCTAAGACTTACACAATTTGAAGCTACAGCCCAATTCAAGTCCTGGTCTGCCTTATTCCTAACAGAGATTTTTCTAAATTCTTTTAGGGTCCCTTGGATGGGTCATCAGGCCACTGTCCAGAGAGAACACAAAATATTAGACATACGAAGGGGGACCCAAAAATAACCGGAACCGACCAGTTGCACGCGCATGCTTTGTAGTTACGAGTTGTGCTGCTAGGTGGTGTTAGCTGGGGGTCTCCCGCGACTGTTAGTGAGCTGGCGTCAGTCTGAGTTAAGTGGTTTGTCTGTGGTGCTCTGTTGTGTGCGTTCCTGTTTCAACCCTTTGGTGATTAGTGAGATGGCCGACCAGAAGGAACAAAGTGTGCGTGAAATTTTGCTTTCTGTTAGGGAAAACTGCAGCCGAGACTGTTGGGATGCTTCGGCAAGCCTTTAATGATGATGCTTTGGGGAAATCACAGGTCTACGAGTGGTTTTCCCGTTTCAAATCTGGCAACATGTCAACAGAAGACATGCCACGCCCCGGGCGTCCTTCGACAGGAAGAAATGACGAAAACATTGCCAAAATCAAACGTGCAATTGATGAAGATCGTCGAAAGACCATTGACCAACTTTCTGAGGAAACGAACATCTCATGGAGCACGGTCCAGCGAATTTTAACCGAAGGTTTGCACATGAGACGGGTGTCTGCAAAATTTGTTCCTCGCTTGCTCGGAGATGACCAAAGAGAAAACCGCGTGAATGTTTGCCGCGACTTGAAGAGTGAAGTGCAGAACGATCCAGAATTTCTTAAAAGAATTGTGACTGGCGATGAGTCTTGGTGCTACGGGTACGATCCAGAATCAAAGCAATCATCAAGCCAGTGGAAAACTCCAACTTCACCACGACCGAAGAAAGCGCGTCAAGTGCGATCCAATGTGAAAACAATGTTGATTTGTTTTTTTGATGTGAATGGCATTGTCCACAAAGAGTTCGTTCCGCCAGGACAAACAGTGAACCAACATTTTTACCTGGATGTGTTACGAAGATTACGAGAGAGTGTGCAACGAAAACGGTCCAAAATGTGGAGAAATGGGAACTGGTTGCTTCACCACGACAATGCTCCAGCCCACACAGCTTTGACGGTCCGACAGTTTTTGACAAGCAACAACATGGTGATTGTGCGTCATCCACCTTACTCACCCAACCTGGTTCCGTCGGACTTTTTTTTGTTTCCACAGATGAAGAGATGTCTGAAAGGAAAGCGATTCCGTGATGTGGATGAAGTCAAAGAAAACACGCTAAAGGCTTTGAACAGTATCCAGCCTCAAGAATTCCAGCACTGTTTTGAGCAGTGGCAAAAGCGTTGGGACAAGTGCATTAATGCACATGGACAATACTTTGAAGGGGACTAATATACAGTTCAATAAATATGCAAAAATAAAAAATAACAAAAATAAATTCCGGTTATTTTTGGGTCCCCCTCGTATATCCTTATTTTGAGGGACATCTGACTCTGCATTCCCATGTTTCAGCAGTTGAAGGCTGTGTGGGCCTTAGATACATGGTCACTGGGATTAATACCTGTAAGGTAGGCTGCACATCAGCATGTGTCAAGACATATAAGGGTCAAGACATGATGTCTGCGACATGACACAAAGAAAGAAGCACAACTGAAACGAATGAGATTATGAAAACTGCTGCACACCGGTCTGAGTCGTGATGCTGATGAATCACAAATGAAGCAAGACTTCGTATTTTGTCTCGTGTTGATGCTTGTCTTTGACGCAGTTGGTGTATGGCTGCCCTAATATAGATGACAAGTACTAGAATAAGACAATACTTCAAAACAGGCCTCACTCACTCATGGAGCCGAGCCCTTCTTCAGAAGCCGCCAGCTGTGCAGGCTACTCAAGAGCTTCCCAGCATCTTATGGAACCTGAAGGTTCATTACCATGTTCACAAGAGCCTTCCACTGTTCCCTATCCTGAGTTAAATTAACCCAATCCATACCATCCCATCCTGTCTCTCTAAGATCCATTTTATATTGTTCACCCAATCACACCTTTGTCTTCCCATTGGTCTCTTTCCATCTGACTTTCTCCCCATTCGTGCTACATGCCCTGCACACCCCCATCCTCCTTGACTTGATCATTCTAATTATACTTGGATAAGAGTACAAGTTATGAAGCTTCATATTATGCAGTTTTCTCCAACCTCCTTTCACTTCATCTCTCTTTGGTCAAAATATACTCATCAACACCGTTCTCAAACACCCTGAGTCTATGTTCCTCCCTTAATGTCAGAGACCAAGTTTCACACCCAGATGATTTCTTTCAGTCATAAATGATTAAGATGTTGAAGAAATCACCAGGGAAAAATAAATTTAATAAAACCTCTGTTTAAAGTTTCTTACTGGGTGCAATGGATTTGAACACTAAACTGAAGAAAATCTAAAATGGAGGAAATTCAATTCCAAGATTAATGACTTGGAATCAGTGAAACTGAATGTTAAACAGGGACAAAGCTTAGACTGAAGAACATTAAATGTGGATTCCACTGTATTAGGAGAAGAGGAAAAGACTGGACCCAAATATAGAGTGTAAGATAGAGACATTTCCTCTGTAACAGATGTAATTATTTACAGTGCCATGACATGATTTATTGAATCAGGAAGGTGCATTGTTTCCACACCAGATTCAATGGTGATACTGTTATAACTCCCTTGCCTTATCACAGAAAGTTAGGGCCAGCATTACAGTATGAGAGGTGTCCGATCATAACATTTGTATGGCTTACCACAGATCTGAGATCAAAGATTAATGATTTTCCTTGAGCAGAAGAATGGTTCAGACTTGTAGATTCACAGGCACTTGTTTCTGGGGTGTCACTGATATCAAGGCAGGAAGCAGATGGCGGTATACCAGCATGAGAGGAATGGGTACCTTCATCAACGCCCAATATTGATAAATTAGGCAGCAGAGCACTAACAGACATTCCATTCTGCAACGAATGTTCTGCTTTGTTCAGATCATCTGGAGAACATGGTGCCAACTCCTGGTCCTGCAGAATTGAACATATATGTGTACAGGTGGTGCTGCTTAATTAGATTATACGCGATTAGAATCAGCTGCTTTAAACTAAATTCAGAGAACAGATCCAAATCATCAAAATACACTATATTTTCACTGCCATTTGGAATCAGATTTTACTTATAACAATCACCTGTATTAAGTACAGTACATTTTTGGAGTAAAGCCAGGATAGTTCAGTTGGTATAGTGATAGGATACAGGTTGAACAGCTGGAGTTTGATTCCTGGCAGGGGAAGAGATTTTTCTCTTTTTCAGTGTCGAGACCAGCTGTGAGGTCCACCTAGCCTCCTATCCAATGCATATCTGGGGCTCTTTCCCCAGGCACAAATCTGACAACTCACCTCCATTTAGTGCTCAGGTTGAGAATGATGTCACCCCACTCCACAAATCTTCACGGCCTGGTGCTTAATTAAATAAGCACCTTTACCTTTATACATTTGGAGTAAATGCCTCTTGACCAGCACGTTCAGCATGTGATTCATATTATAAGCCTCAGGTGATTCAGAAGCCAGGCCCACAACTTTGGTGTGCCACAGCTGTCCTCCAAAAGTGTCAAGAATTAGTAATTAGCAGAACTAATTTCTAAAAGGATTTTGTGTTATCTTCTCCTCCTCCTTGGCAGATATTTCATGTTAAACTCGAGCAGCCCCTCCCAGAAACAAGCAGGCACTAAGTCAGGAGTGCCTCAGTCAAGGCTATCAACATAGCTGAAGTCTCTTGGGACTGGTGAAAACAGGAAAGGAAGTACGAAGTGAGAAGTCACACCATCATTAATTACTCTTTAATTTACAACTCAAATAATTTCAATTGAAAAGAACTGAAGACATGTCTGTAGTAAGTTAACTTACTAGAATGGCATGTCCAGACGGTCTTTGTGATCCCGAGTGTTGTTTCAGCACTGCAGCTGGCATATGATTATCACCCAAACTTTCTTCTGATCCTGGCGATACTTCGACTTCAGGGGATGGCACATGTGGAGTAACTGGAAACGGATGAGAGGCTACACCAAGGGCATGTGGGGAATGCATTCCCAATGCAGAAATGGGCTGTGGGCTGTGTGATGGAGAACACGATGGGGATGGAAAAGCAGCAACTGGCAGGAAGTTATGACTGCTGGAAATGTTTGGAGGAAGACAAAAATACAAGTTGTTAAGCCCTGCCTGTTGGATATTGCCAATAGGATGGTGTGATGGAATTGTAAGAGTGGGATTTGTTCTGATGCACTGACCTCCTGTTGACATAGCTCCTGAACTCCCTGGATCTGCAGCAATTGGAGAAGATAGTAAGGTGGTAGGTTGGTTACTTTAAAGTATATTCAGATGCATTACTTACTTTCAACTGTTAACACACTGAACAAATTAAGATGTGAATTTTATGTGTAAGGGCACTAACCTATTATTGTGGTACCCTTTCTTCAGAAACATGGATACAATGGTCAATTGAGCTATAACTTAACATGTGAAATACTTTCTTTTTTTATAAAATGGCTGGAAGCATCAGGTTTTTCAGTTTAGAACTGAGTACCAACAAATATGAACAAGGAAGACACTACATTCTTAGTAATGATGGGTTTCTATTATAAAGCTTGTGTCTGCAACAAAAGAAGAATATATGTACAGAAAAGATACCACTTTAAAACATTTTAATTTGAACAAGACTTCTAAAAATGGAAAACTGAAGGTACCAGAGAGAGAGAGACTTTCAGGTTTTCAGTAGGCAATTAATATGAGGCAGAGTCAGTAAATAAGTCACAAATGGAAGTAAAACAGCTGTAATGGATATAACAGATTTCCTATGTCTATCACTAGGTAGCAGCATAGTCCAGCTTCATGACAGTCTAGGTAGCAGAAGTGCATGTGCATGTTCAGAGGCTGGTTTCAGTAGTCAAAGTGGTGACTGTACTTGAGGAGTGTCCTACTGAAGAGCAGTGTTTTTTGTGTGTTTCTTCTTTCTGTGAAAAAATGACTAAATGCAAAAGACGTTCATAAAAGATGTCTCCTGTTTACAGCGGGAAGTGTTTGTTGCATAAAGTGGTTCATAACTTCTCTCAAGGATGTTCAAAAGTCACAGATGATGCCCAAGCAGGTCGCCCTGTTGAGATTGAGCAGATGTTGTGCAGCAGGTGGAACTGTTGATTTGAGCTAACAGGAGGATACTGATAGCCAGTGTAGCAACTGCACTACGGTGCTCCCACGGTTTAGCATACAGCATAATGCATGATCGTTTGAAGTTTTAGAAATTGTGCACACAGCAGGTGTCCAGAGAACTGCAGGATCAAGGAAAAATGAACCAAATGGGTCTGTCTTTGAAACATCTCTTACAGTATGCAGATGAAGGAAAAGTTATGCTTAACAGGACTGTTACTGGGGATGAATCATGGGTGCATCACTACTGATCCGAATAAAAATATGTTTCAGTGCAATGGGACATCAAGTTCACCTTCAACTAAAAAGTTTAAGGTTATGCCATCAGCTGGGAAGGTTATGCTTACTGTGTTTTGGGATTCTCAGGGAGTACTGTTAGCCCATTTTCAGAAGCATGGTGAAAATGTGAATTCTGCACTGAAGTGTTAAGTTCTGTTGAAGCTTCCAGATGAAATTTGTAGAAAACATCCAGGCCAACTGGCAAGAGGGGTACTGCTTCATCATGATAATGCCAGACCCCATACAGCCCGAGACACCAGGAGGGAATTCAAGCACTGCAGGGGGAACTTCTTGAACACCTGCCTTATAGCCCGGATTTGGGCCCCTAGTGACTTCCATTTATTTTGTCCAGTAAAAACCACTTTGGTGGCAGATGTTTCGCTGATGATGAAGAGGTTGAAACAGAGGTGTGGTAGTGGCTGAGACAACAGTCAAAAGACTTCTATGCTGTGGGTTTCAATGCACTGTTGAAGCGATGGGACAAGTGTATCAATGCTGGTGGAGGATATGTCAAGAAATGGATGTTTTTTTCAGATTTGAAAATCACCTGTTTTACATTTTATATCCATTTGTGATTCTGACTTTCTCTCATATATAATGAAAGCATTTAAAATGATACATCTCAAAATTAAATGTCTATTTTAATTTAGCTGGTCTAGTTAAGACATTCACTGCCCTGTTCTTCTGCCGACGCTCTACCACAGGGGTCACATGGCAGTGAGAAAGACATAATGAAAACTGATTAGAAGAGATTAGTATGAGCTAAAATATGATTCAACCCCCTTCCACCTATAACTTAATTAAAACACTGACTTCAAAATTACAAATTTCATCAGCATAATTAAAAAAATTCGCTTAGTTGGGGGGGGGTGTGGAGTCCAACTGGATCCATTCAGCACAGCAGCCACTGATTGGCCTATTGTGGCCTGCCCCAGGTGATTATGATAATGGAGAACTTGGTGGAATGAAGATTGGCAGGGGAACTGAAGTACTCGGAGAAAACCCGCTCCAGCGCCACTTTGTCCACGACAAACCCCACTTGACCAGACCCAGGATGGAACCCAGGTCGCCGCAGTGGGAAGCCAGCGACTAACCGCTTGAGCTATGGCACGGCCAAATTTCATCAGCATCATTTTATACATTATAAAATGGACTGGAAGGCATGAGCATCTATAGGACTTAAAAAAAGGAATATGATTTTCTGTTTATGTATCAATGATTTCACAATCTCAAAGCTCATGTATCATCAAATGGTAGGGTGATTTACGAGTGATGAACTGGAAAGAGTGTGAAAGAAAGCAAACAATATCTATTTTAAGGTGCCAAGGAAATCCTTAGTTAGGATAATTATCTTCTAATCAGGTTCTGAACCTGTGACATCTCAAATACAAAATGGGAGTGCTAATCCTCCAAAAGATTACATTCTGTAACATACATGAGAAAAACTAAGCCAGATGCTGGGAGAGAAAATAATTTCTAGAGAATAACATACACGGAACCAAGTCATGAATCTGGTGTCTTGAAGCCACTGCTTCCAACTCTTCTAGGACCTTCTCCATCTTGGGTCGTTGTTTGGGTATCTTCTTTACACACTCCATGCCTAGAGCCACCAGGTGCTGGAATATTGCTGGATTTTCTGGTACTGCCTTCTTGTCAATTAGTGTTTCCAACTGTTCCTTTGTGCAGTTCTCCACATGCTCTTTCTACACGGAGAATCAAATACTGAGTGAATTCTCAAGAAATATCTGCTACTATGGGTGTGATACAAGAAACAAAAAAGGAAAGAGGAATAAGGGAAATGGGGTAGTTGTCCATGTACCTAAAGCAGCAGAAAATAAAGGTGTATGGTGGTGAAAGAAAGTTCCATCCCTTCCTAACCTGGGAAATTAAATGGTGGTGATGAACTATATACTCAAGCAATTTTATCACAAGGGGAAAAGCCGTAAGTATCTGTACGACAGAAGTAGTATGGATATGGTATGGAAGAGAAAAATCCACACCTCTGTCAGTAATAATACCCTGGACATCCATCTCAAAGACAGTTACTTTAATAACTGAGATATCACTTCGAAACAATTTATTCCTTCTATTATGATGTTACTGACCAAGAGTAGGAAGTAACTCGGGTTTAGTACATTACTGTGCATGTCAGTTACATTTTTCTTACCAGAAGTTTGTAGGATCTGGAATCATCATATGCCCTCAAGCCAGTTGCCAATTCAAAGAGGACCTGTAACAATCCAATAATGCAACATGATCCATAAAGATTTATATAATAAATATTCTGAATTGCCACTTTTTTAAGAGAAGACTGAGTACCAAGGTCTGTCAAGTGCAACAAGATTACCGTATTTACGCATGTATAGGCCGCACATTTTTTGCCAAAAATTCAAGAGGAAAACTGGGGTGCGGCTTATATTCGAAATATTCAAAATCACACTTCATTTAAAAAAATATATATTCATAATTAGTAATACAGGGTGTTCTACTCCTGAAATAATATTCCAAGAAAATTATTTTTTCTATAATTTCTGTCTGAAAATTGTGCTGCGGCCTATACATGCGTAAATACGGTAATATAAAGTAAGGCCTTAGCATGTTTTGGCCACTACTGACCACCAACATCACAAAGAAATACTTTACGTGCACAATAAAAACAGGTTGTCATAAAGTGATTTCTACCATTAGAAATTGTGAGTAGACTAAAATACTAATTAATGTTATTAAAAAAATTATGTTGTTAAAAATAATAGTTAATATCAGTTAAAATTAATAAAAGTTTTGTTGTATGAGTACATGATCACAATGATGGCTGTATTTTCCTATTGCTGGTATGTAAAATGTACTGCATGGTTGACTATATGTCTGTCTATATAAAATTGTGTAAGAGCCATGTTAGTGTGCTGAATGTGCTGTACTGAACTGCAGCATGTCCCACACACTACGAAGGCCCTCATCAGAACACACATGCAACATTATACAGGTGGACATATGGCCAAACATGGGCTGCGCCACAGCTCAGGCGGTTAGATGCTGGCTTTCCACCATGGGGACCCGGGTTCGAACCTGGGTCTGGTCATGTGGGATTTGTGGTGGACAAAGTGTCACTGGGGCAGGTTTTCTCTGAGTACTTCTGTTTCCCCTGCAAATCTTCATTCCACCAAATTCTCCATCATCATAATCACCCAGGGCAGGTACACTAGGCCAATCGGTGGTCACTGTTCTGAGTGGACCCAGTTGGACTCCACCCCCCACTAAGCAAATTTAATTTCTTTTTCAGTCTATCAAATGCTCCACAATCACCATCATCTATCATCTTGAGCTGGTACAATAGGCCAGTAGTGGCCACAGTACCAAGTGGGCTCAATCTCACCCCACTAAGAACCATGTTCTTGTACTCATATAACAAGACTTTTAATTCATTTTAACTGATACTATCTATTATTTTTAACAACACAACTTATTACATTACATTTCAGTCTACTCTGTATTTCTCTTGGTAGAAATCCCTTTATGACAACCTGTGTTTATCATACATATGAAGTATTCCTTTGTAGCTTTGGCTTTGCCTTTTGATGATAGCCAGTAGTAGCCAAAACATGTAAAGGCTTTATTTTACATTAAAACTTATTGCACTTGATGAACCTTGCTACTCATTCATCTGTCTACACAGTACTAATCTTTGCAAAGAAAATGATAATTTAAGGAAACAGGTATACTAAATACACTGTTCAAAATCTGTCTGATGCTCATGGAAAACCATTCATGTGCTCAGATTTGAAAGTTACACTTCTGCAAAAAAAAAAAAAAATACTGTGTGTAACATGTTGTAAATACTTACAATACCAAAGCTATAGGTATCAACTTTGGTTGATATCTGTTTGCCACGCAGAAATTCATCTGGAAGATATGGTCGAGTTCCATGGACCCTGCTCACTTTCATGTGTGTGTAATTATTTTGAGGTCCTTCTCTTGCAAGTCCAAAATCACCAATACGTGGAATGAAGTTTATATCCAGTAAAATATTGGCACTGCACAATGAAATGTACAGTGAAATTAGAACTCAATATGAATTACCATTTTGAAAGCTTAGTTATTTTACACACAAGTCTCTCAGAAACAAAGTGAGATGGAGGCAGATATACTTTGCCTTTATTATTAAGGTGTTATTTATACCTAATATAGAACTTAATAAATCTTGGTATAACAAACTCAATTATCTCAGCTACGTGAAAGTAGATCTGAAAGGTTTCTATACTGGCCACCATGGGTCACCATTACATTAAGATGGTGCAAGAGGCAATTCTTTTGACTTGTATCTGAGAGGTGTCCAGTTCAAATCTCAGCCAGGGCACTCACTATCTTAAATTTTCATAGTTTTCTTCAGTCTCTCCGGGAAAATGACAGGGAAAAAAAATGCAAAGTTGTTCCTGTGCTTAATTAATTAAGCACTATACCGTGAAAATGTAAGGAGGTGTGGATGTAGAGATCCAAGTATTCTTGACTTTAGCACTAGTTGGAAGTGAGTGGCCAGCTTCACAACCTGGCTGCAGGAAAATGCTAGGACAGTACCGAATTAGGCCATGACCACATCCTTTCCAGTTCATTATTCACTTCATCCAAATATTTGGCACTATATGGTTAGAGTTATAGAGAGCATCATTAAATAATTACAGACAGACAGACAAACTCTGGACACAATCCTGAGACAGTTTTCTATCCACTTTTGATCCTAACAACCCATTTCCTTAAGATCCATCTTTTATACTCCCATCTCTTTCTCAGCCTTCCAATTAGCTTGGCACAATCCTATACACGTTTTCCTTATCTCACTAGGGAACTGATAAACTGCTAAACACTTTGGAACATTATAGTCCACAACATTAAATTCTCAGTAAGCCTCACAGGTCATTTCTTCAGAATTCTTTCTCATCAACAGAAATAAATTTTTCTGCAGAACCACTACAGATTCAGAGAGCATTTCTGAAGAGTGACCGATATGACTTAGTGTAGTCCAGTAGAAGTTTATCACCATTTGGAAGAACTGGCAGTACACTGCTCTGCAACATCATAATAATTATACAAGTCTATATGGTGTCACATCCCAGAAAATAGTATCCTTCATACTCATTGCTCTGAGAAAAAATGTAAAGGATGAAAGATTAAAAACACATCTATTATCAATCACACTGGACGGTGATTAAAAATCTTATATACTGTACAAGGTGGTTCAAATATGACTGGGACTGATTTTTTTTTAAACCATAATTGCCAAACACTTGCTTGCACACGTCAGTCTTCAACGTACTCCCCTCCGGAGTCAACACATTTTTTCCAACGTTCTGGAAGCATCCTGATTTTCACAAAAGGCTTGTGGTTGGCGACGTATCTACTCC
Organism: Cryptotermes secundus; assembly: GCF_002891405.2. NCBI lineage: Eukaryota > Metazoa > Arthropoda > Insecta > Blattodea > Kalotermitidae > Cryptotermes > Cryptotermes secundus. Next base: position 4,514,344 of record NW_019730108.1, read on the forward strand.
CGAACAGTCTGGTTGACGGCGTCGTTGTCCACAACCTCATGCCTTGCAAGTCTGATTTGAGCCTTCTGAACAGGTAGAAATCACTTGGGGCCAAATCGGGACTGTACGGCGGATGTGTCGGAAGGTTCCATTTCAATTTCTGGAGGGTTTCCATTGTTGTTTTGGCCATATGGGGGCACGCATTGTTTTGTAGGTAGGGTACCCGCTTTCCACCTGTCTTCCGCTTGGATCGGAACTTTTCCTTTACGTCTGTTGCCAGGAGGTCTGAGTAATAAGTTGCATTGACTGTTCTGGCATCTGTCAGAAAGTCTACAAAGATAACCCCTTGCCAGTCCCAGAAGAATGTTGCCATCACTTTTCCTGCCGAACGGCTCCCCCGCGCCTTTTTGGATTTGGGAGAACTCGTATGCCGCCACTCGCGTGATGACTGCTGGGACTCGGGAATGAAGTAGTGCAGCCACGTCTCATCAGTGGTCATTATAGTCTTAAAAATACATCACCTTCATCTTCAAACTGCTGTAGGAGACGACTGGCAGCTTGCATACGCACCATTTTGTTCACATCTGTCAAAGTGCGTGGTACCCACCGTGCATTCACCTTGCGATAGTGCAGGTGGAATTTTACGATGTCTTGTACACTACCAAAACTAATGGACAGCATTGCTCCAAGCTCCTTGATAGTGATGCGCCTATTCTCACAAATAAGCATGTCTGCATGACCAATGTTTGGCTCGGTGATGGAGTTCATGGCCGACGATCATGCAGTTCATTCTCCATGCGCTCTCTGCCCTCTCTGAAGCACTTACACCACTCAAACACACGGGTCCGTGAGAGATACTCTTCCCCATACAGTTGTTGGAGTCTGTGGTGAATTTCAGCAGACAGGACTTTTCTACAACGAGGAATTTGATCACAATGCGTTGTTCCATGCTCCGCGGTACCTTCTGTTCACTCATCACTCTAGCAACTTCCAGGCAGGACTTAACAGGTTCTAACCCTAACAGGAGGGAGGGTGGAGGTTGTGACTTCACTCTCTCAAAGTCATACAGCTGCTGCGCATTTCGGCTAGTTTACAAACTAATCAGTCCCGGTCATATGTGAACCACCTTGTACATTCCTCTGAGAACCTTTAACATAATATTACTGAAGTGTCAGAATGTTTTACAGAAAACAAGAGAATAATGAATATAGCTATTCCTACCTTTTTATGTCTCCATGTATAAAAGGCCTTGAATTGTGCAGAAACTGAAGGCCCCTTGCTGTTCCTTGTGCTATATTATGCCTCTGAAGCCATGTTAATGGTGGTGATCCTTTCTGCAAGACAAATAATATGCACACCTTAACTCTCTGTGTCTTCTGTCACTCCATTAAAACACAGTGGACAATCAGAGTTTTACTTCTACTGAACAAAGGTTTTTATTCTTCACAGAATTTAGCCCAAGGCTGCACCATTTAAATTCACCATACTGATGTCATCAGACCAGCTGATTAAAATTCCTTTTATAAACCATATTTTAGCATATTAAGTTCAGCAGAGAACAGTTCATTTTACCAAATTTTGCTGTGACATTGCAATGCCCATAACTGCAAGATAAATGAGTAATTAGTGGATGATACTACAGAGTGGCCCTAATTACATGCTTACCAAAAGCTTTTGTTTCTACAAAAGTGAAATTGGAAAATGTTGGCCCTTTGTTGGTTTCTGCTGGTAGGAAATATATTTCCTGTGCTAAAGAAACAAATACTCATTCCAGGCAGACACCCCCACAATGGCAGAAAGGATCAATTCTGTCTAGTCATCAGATGCACAATGCAAACTCTGCACTCAATGCACTGTAAGTGTTTTCCTCCCACCTGACTGTCTGGTCACCAGGACAAAGACACCATTCCTGAACGTGGCCAGCTAGGCCTCTGGATTCAGTTCAACTTGCTGGTGAATGACCTAGTGTGGCTTTAAAAATAAGACACATAAATATGCTCTCCATGGAAACATACTTTGATTTTGTTATTGTGTTCTGTATGCAGCTTTACATTCAGGATTTTAAAAATTTAGTTGTTCTTAATTAGTGCAGAGCATCAAGTTTTCTTAACTTCATTCTGCTTCTTGGAAGATATAATTTAAGAAAATTACCCTCAAAAGCAATATGACCCCTGCAGCTACTCAACAGATTTCAACAAAATTTGGAACCAGGGCATAAACATAAATTTTAATTTTGGTTCATACAGGACTGATATACAGACTACCCACATTAATTATTCTACTCTGAAGATGGGGCAACACATCCCAGACATAAAAGAATGGCCCAATGTGAAATAATTAGTATAATGGCTTATAACTTGACCAACACTAACATCTATATGTTTTTCAAAATATTTTTCAATGTTTTGCATATTTAATTAAATAAAAAGGTAAAGCTATGGCTATAACAGGCTGTGAAGGCCCATGGGGGTGTGAAAGGTTGAGGCTTCCGCATCTTCTAGACAGTTGGTTCACAGATGGCAGTACGGTTGTTAGCCTTGTGTGGTGGCCGCCTGCCTATTTAATTAAATACAATGAAAATTTCTAAGTGCTCTTTGGATTGTTTTAAGTTCTGTAGTAAGATATTAGTGTGCAATAAATGAACCATATGACCAATGATGTATGCAAAAGCAAGCATGAACTCCACTGGGATATGTCTTTCCATTATAATTTCTCAATCTGACACCCACAATCTGATTACTAATACTGTCATGAATTATTCAAAACTTTTCAATTTCTACTATATAATACTGACAAAAATAATTACCCGACATAACAGACGATCCTCTAAAGAGCCATTGGGCATGAATTGATACACAAGACAGGGCTCAGCACCTCCCACACTGAACCCAAACAATGGAAGTATGTTGTCATGACGACATGAGTTTAAAATTCGCAGCTCTCTTAGTGACTGCTCCAGCTGTGCCTGGTTGTTCTCTGCAGATGCTGCTCCTCTCTGAATAAAGAAAAATAAACTTAATTATTGATACATAACTTCATATCAGAGCTGTCATCACTACTTGTAAGAATAGCTCTACTTCTACTAAAGAAACTGAAAATATAACTAAGTCTTTAAACCAAAAGATTCTTATGGATATGACAAATTTTTGGTTAAAATTTTAAAAAATCATTAACTTTCCATTAACACCTTGCGGACTGGTCGCATAATATTATGCTTTTCGCTTTTAATCATGGTGGACCGGTCACATAATATTATGATTTAAGGATACATTATGTTGCAACACACTATACCTTGCTCTGGCACCATGCAGATGCATAACTGGTGCGTAATAGACCTCCCGTATGTTTGATTAGTAGTCAGTAACATGACCTCGCTGTTTTCCTATCCCACTCCAAAACACAAAATGCCTATTTTGAGACAGTTTACTGGAAATCTGGGGGTGAAACAAATTCTATTAGACCCAACACAAGTGTCTGAAGTAGCAGAACTGTTTTTTGGAGATAGTTCCTTTGACATGTTATGTCAGGAAACTAACAGATACTATCTCCAACACCGTAAAGAGTATGACAGAAGTTAAAAGGTGTTGAAGTGGGTGGATGTCACTTCAGCAGAAATGAAAAAATTTTGGGGAATAATCTTCCTAATGGGGCATACAAGGAGGGATAATCTAAAAGAGTATTGGTCAACAGATCCATTTTTAGAAATTCCCATTTTCGGCAAACTAATGAGCCTTAAGAGATTTGAACAAATTTGGTGGTGTCTGCATTTCAATAATAATGAACTGGAACCACAATCAACAAGCAGGCTTTTCCAAATTCAGCCCTTATTAAACTTTTTCGTTCAGAAATTTCAGACAGTTTATAAGCCAAACCAACAACTGTCTTTGGACAAATCTGTAATTCCTTGGAGGGGAAGGCTTCGTATGTGAACATATAATCCTGGGAAACTTACAAAGTATGGCCTCCTTGTTCGTGTAGTTACTGAAAGCACTTCAGGCTATACTGGAAATTTAGAAATTTATTCTGGTGAAGGCAAAAAATTACAAGAAACTACTGTTTCTGTTTTTGAACCCTATCTTGATCAAAATTACCATGTCTATCAAGACAATTATTATAACAGTGTGGTAACTGCAGAATATCTTCTTTCAAGAATAGTGCGTGTTTGTGGAACAATTAGGGTGAGCAGAGGCCTTCCTCCAGATCTGAAAGAGGAATGTAAATCCCTGAAACGTGATGAAACCACATTCAGGAGGAAGGGGGATATTCTTCTTCAGTCCTGGAGGGATACTCGTGTTGTGACTATGATTTCCACAATTCATAATTCGAGCATGGTTGATGTTCAAATGAGACATGGACAAGTAAAGAAGCCTATTTGCATTTCAGAGTATAATATGTTCATGAAGAGAGTTGATAGAGCTGATCAATACTTGGCCTATTATTCTCTTCCTAGGAAAATAATAAAGTGGACAAAGAATGTTGCCTTGTGGCTTCTAAATTGTGCCATTTTCAATTCATTTTTTGGTTTACAAAAATCTAAACCCTAATTCGAAATTGAAATACAAAGCATTTCTGATGAATGTGGCAAAGGCCTGGGCTACAGACCAGATGGTGGCTGCAGAACAAGAGTCAGACACAGACTTAGTGCGACCGGGCCCATCAACTTCCAACCCACGCAGGCCTCATGTGGACCCCCCCTGGGCAACTCTTAGGTGATATGCGGAAACATACACTTGTGGAAATTGTGAAGAGTGAACATTCCAAAATTAATTAATGAAATATTAAATGCAATGAATAACAAAACATTAGATGGTGGCATTTTTTGTGATTTGAAGAAAGCTTTTGACTATGTCAATTATGACTAATTTTATGGAATAGCTGGTAAGGCCAATGCACTGGTAAAATCCTACCTCACAGATAAATACCAGAGAGTTGTAATCAATAATTGGCATATTCATTCTGGATGGGGCAAATTTAATAATGGTGTTCCCCAGGGATCGATTCTGGGACCTTTACTGTTTCTTTCATATTTGAATGACTTGCCAGACATTATAATTAATAAATCCAAACATGTTTTTTTTTAAGATAATACCAGTATAATTATCAGGAATTCCAGCCCTTTAGATTATGAAAACAACATTATTCAAACATTTAAAAACATACACGATTGCTTTAAAGCTACTTTTTTTTTCCCCCTTTGGCACTACAGCCCCAATTTGGGCCTTGGCCTACATCCATGAAACTCCCCGTTTCACTTCAGTTTAGTAGGCCTGAAACATTCGGCAGGCCTCCTTGGGCAGGGAATCAGCTCGTCACAAGGCCTCTACCTGTATGTGCATGTGCGTACATGCATGCACACATGCGTGCACTTTCTGAACATCCATGACCTGAGTCAGATTCAAACCCACAATCCTGGCTTCAGAGTGAGCAAATACAGTGCATGCCTTAGACCGCTCAGCTACCGTGACTGGCTTAAAGCTAATTTATTGACACTAAACTTCAATAACACATATTTTATACACTAAAATAAAAGATTATTAATGCCATCCAGTGTGACTGATAAACGATATGTTTTTTTAATCTTTCATCCTTTACATGTCTCGGTCGGAGTGACCATCTTCAGAAGGACATTGTCAATACATACGAAAACTACTATTACAATGTCATTGGTCATTATCAGTACTTACAGAAATTATTACAATGTCATAGATATAAAATATTATTTTGTAACAATTACTACGATGTGCATGACTTTGTTAGAACATATAAATTATTATAATTAGTCTATTTACAAAGGATTGTTAAAAATACTTTTTGTTAAAATCTAGGACCAATTTGATTCGTGTCCTATACTACTATAAATCTACAAAAATACTGCAAGGAATGAGACATAGAAATTGCGGCCATTCAATTAAAACTTAATGAGAAAAAGGTAATTATTCTCTGTATATACAGAGCCCCAGCTGACGATTATGACTATTTTTTAAAGAAACTGGACTATATATGAGGGTTGGAACTTTGGCAACACTGCTGTAGAGATGCCATGCAATGGAACCAAATAATGTTGCTTATACCACATGTTAGTTACATACCTAAATTACCTCAGAGCAAATGGACTCTCTCTTCCCACATCACTCACAGACGCAGTGACGAGAAGAACAGAGCCTCATGTTAGCTAGCGGTCTAATGTAGTGTTGTCAAGATGTTTTCGAAACAGGAACATCGGAGTTGGATAAAGATTGAATGTGCCAGAGGCCGTGCAGCATGACAGTCTTCAAGAGGCTTGCAGGGAATCTGCATTGCCTTACAGAACAGTGACAAGGTGGGTAATAGCCTTCAATGAGGGACGCCAAAATGTGGCAGACATGCGTTGGCCAGGTCGTCCTAGTGTCAGTGAAGAAGTTTCCGCGTTACTGGAGAGTGATCGACACCATATGATTTGTGAGCTGGCCCGAGAGACAGGATTAGCATATATGACTGTGCTTCACATTCTGAAGGAACACCTGGGCATGAGAAAAACTGCATCACGATGGGTTCTCCATGATTTGACGGAAATGCAGAAATGGCTATGATACGACACTGCTTGTAACCACTTGGAGCGCTATGAGCGCGAAGGAGAGGCTTTCTTACGCCCGCCGTATCATTGCGCTGCATGAGACATGGGCCAAATCATACGAGCCACAAATGAAATGCCAATCGAATGAATGGCGTCATTACGGGTCACCACAAAAATCAGAAGTTCGTCACAACCCCAGCAATGTGAAAGTTATGGTGATTCTCGTGTATGACAGTGATGGTGTTATCCTAACGCATACAGTTCCTTGACAGTAGACTGTCAATGCACAGTATTACCATTTATTTTTGGAATAGAACCTGTGACCAGCTTTGAGAAAGAAGCGGCGACACTTTCTGCAGAACCCACCCATCATTTTGCAGGACAATGCTAGGCTGCATGCAGCGCAAGCTGTGGCTGATTTGTTCAATCGATGGGGCTGGGAAGTGCTGTACCATCCACCATACTCCCCGGACTTAAGCCCTTGTGACTTTGACTTGATTCCTAAGATGAAGGAACCACTTCATGGCATTTGCTTCAGAACTGTTCCAGATATTTTTGAGGCAGCAGACCGCTCCATTCGAACTATCAACACAACAGGCGCTGCTAAAGGTATCCTACGACTTCCACATCGCTGGCAACGGTTGTACACAATGCAGGTGACAACACTGAAGGACAGTAAAACTTTGAAACATGCATCTATTTTGTATCAGTTGTAAATAAATAGTTGCCACTATTAAAGTTCCAACCCTCACATATTGCTGTGTTATTTATCACTCTAAAACATTTTTTCATGCAAGGAAACAAATTCTTATCCTTTTTTACAGTACCCCATCCTACAAATCAGTACACATTTAAAGGTGAATCAATACAGCAAAAGTGCAGCACGAAAGGGAGTGTGGGGTGGGCCAATTGTAGGCTACTTCCATTTGGGTCATTCAGTACAGAGCTGAAATGACAAGTTTTGCCAAGTGACCCATGAAATATGGCAAAAGTAGAACTAGCTCTTCATCTCCTGCATCACTATCATATACTGTACACAACTCTCCTCCCTTGTTTATGCATCACCTATTTAGTGTGTTTCAAATCACTGATTTCCCTTTGTCACATGTTAAAAAAAANAGAACAAAATTGCAAATGCTTTTAATAAACACTTCCTACCTATAGCTGATTCTATTATATCAGATGATAATAATAAATATATAAGCTCCAATTCATCCAATCCAGTCAATTACTTAGTAAACACATTTAGTAGACCTTTTACCGAAATTAATTGGCAGTATGCTTCCACTTATGAAATTAAGAAAATTATTAAATTAAAGACTAAAAACTCAAGTGGATATGATGAAATTTCAAACAGAGTAATAAAGTTAAGTTCACCATTTATAATTTTTCCACTTACTGATATTTGTAATGCAATACTTAATACTGGTATTTTTCCTGATAGATTAGAATTTGCCACAGTTAAACCACTATTTAAAAAAGGGAAAACTCATAACATATCCAACTATAGACCTATATCATTGTTGACTTCTTTTCTCTAAGATCATTGAAAAACTCGTATATGCGAGACTTATTACTCATATTGAAGCAAATAATCTGTTGGTACATCAACAGTATGGTTTTAGGACTGAGAAGGCAGTTTTTACATTGACAAATAATATTTTAACTGCGATGACTAATGAGTTAATGGTGGGAGGCATTTGTTTGTGATTTACAAAAGGCGTTTGACTGTGTTAACCATAACATATTATTGGATAAATTGAAGGAAAATTGAAAACAGTTGTAGGATCTTATCTGACAGGTAGATATCAAAGAGTTGTATTGGGTAATAGAACTGACAGTAACAACTCATCAAAATGGGAAACAATTAAATGCAGTGTTCCTCAGGGCTTGATTCTTGGTCCCTTATTTTTTCTGCTTTACGAAGTGTGTTCAGGAAATAACGGGAATTTTAAAATTTCGCGGGTTTGGAGAGTAGAATTGTCAAAAATTTTTTTTTTATTATGTTGGTATACATGCCCCTGAAGTACAATAAAATTTTCAGCTGTATTCATTGCTTACTTTGTCTGTGGCAGCCGCTAAGGTTAGACGTGTTTTTATGAGCTTGGCGATTTTCGTTTGTTAAAAGAAATGGATCAAAGAATTTGTATCAAATTTTGCGTAAAAAATGAAATAAAGTGTTACAAAGTGTGTGAAATGTTAACAAAGGCCTATGGTGAGTCTGTTATGAGTAAAACAAGAGTTTACGAGTGGTATAAGCGTTTCCAAGATGGCCGTGAAGACGTTGCAGATGACGAGCGCCCCGGACGCCCCAGCACATCAACAACCGATGAAAACGTGGAAAAAGTGAAA
>NW_019730108.1:4523657-4570866 GCF_002891405.2 Cryptotermes secundus
GGACTATTTTGAAGGCGACAACATTAATGTAGACGAATGAATAAATATTTTTTCCAAAATACGGAAATTCCCGTCATTTTTTGAACACACCTCGTATATTAATGATTTACCAAAAATAATAATGCATTATTTGCAGATGACACCAGTATTATAATAAGTGACACTAAGAAGTTAAACTTTGAAATAAATCTTAATCAAACTTTCAAAGATATAAATACATGGTTTAATGCTAATTTACTTACCTTTAATTTTAATAAGACTTAATCTGTCAAGTTTCGACCTATGAATTATTATAATATCACTACTCAAATTAACTATGATCAGATAAATTTACCAAACGTGACAGACAAAATTTCTGGGATTAATTATTGATGATACTCTTTCATGGAAACAGCATATTGATTATGTTATTAATAATATTTCCATTGCATGTTATGCATTGAGAAATATAAAATATATTGTCCCTTTAGATACGTTAAAGCTAATTTATTTTGCTCATATACATTCTATCATAAGTTATGGTATAATTTTTGGGGGTGGTTCTTCTTGTGTTAACAAAGTTTTTATAATGCAAAAGAAAGTTATTAGAATTATAACGCATTCTAGATGAAAGAGTCTTGTAGGGACATTCTTAAGAATTTGGAAATAATGACGTTCTACTCTCAGTACATATATTCATTACTTTTATACACAATTAATGATAAACGTTTATTTAATTTTAACAATGAGATTCACAAATACAAAACTAGTGCCATCAATAATTTATATTTACCTGCAGTTAACCTAACAAATTACAATAAACGTGCATACATATCAGATATTAAAGTTTTTAATCATCTTCCTCAAACAATAAAAATGTTGGCTACTGATGTGAGAAGCTGTAAATCTGCATTGAAGAGGTTTTCATATCATCATTCTTTTTATTCTATGAATGAATATTATGAACATAATTGGTTATAAGTGTGTAAGTTTGTATGTATTTAATTCAGTTAATATAAGTAATTTAAATAAAAGTGTATAATTATTAAATTATCTTATTACATTTTTTTACTTTATATTATCATTTATGTTAATCGATTAATGTAAGTGATTTTGATTGTGTGACTCGTGTAATTTTGTATATGTATCTTGATATATCTATTTTCAAACGGATCATTTCCACATCCTAGGAAAGGAAATGAATGAATGAGTTCTTCTCTTTAGAGGAAAATGAATGTATGCCATGTTGTGGTTTCAAGAATAGGACTCTTTAGTGTCATTGTCCAATTGTTCAGGCTTCACTGTGTTGTGGACAATTAGGTTCAGCCTGTTATGTAATGAGGGCTGTTAAACCTTACATGTCAGAGGAATCAATGATGATTTATTTCTCATATTTTCGTTCTGTTATGACTTACAGTATAATTTTCTGGGGCAGTTCTCCCTACAGTATTTATATTTTTAGGTCACAGAAAAGTGTAATTAGAATTATTACTAATTCTAGAAGAAGAGACTCTTGCAGGGATTTGTTTAAGAAACTGAAAATTTTGCCCTTCCATTCACACTACGTGTTTTCTCTCCTAATATATATGGTTAAAATCAGAGAATAATTTAAATTTCACTCTGAGATTCATAGCATTAATACAAGACACAATAACAATTTCCATTATCCAATAAGTAATTTAACAGTATTTCAAAAAGGAAAATACTATTTTGGAATCAAGGTTTTTAATAATCTTCCTTCTAGCTTAAAAACTTAGCTCATGACACAAAACAATTCAGATTTGCCTTAAAAAGATTTCTATTTTTAAATTCATTTTACTTGTTCAAAGAATATTTTAACTTCAATATTAATTAATGATCTTGGTCTACTACATACTGGATGGCTAGTAGAATATTTTTATGTTTTATTATTGTAGTCTTGTTTCATATTAGTATATAGCATGCTTTTACATATATACGAGTATTCTATAACTGTTTAATGATTTTCTCAGTGTGATTTGTCTCGGATAACATGTGTAATTCTGATGGATTAAGTACAATTAATTTGTATTTATGTAATTGATGTGACTTGTCTTGTTGTCTTTGACTATTTCTATATCACCTGCTCTTCCAGCCATGTAAGAATCCATGAACTGTAAATAAATGAATGAACATGCGAACAGATAATAATGGTTCACTTTATAACAATATTTTACTTCATTACCTGTTCTATTCTCTTGACTGCCACTTGGGTGTTCTTCCAGATTCCTTTGTAAACTGTCCCAAATCCTCCTTTGCCCAGAATGTTTTGTACAGACCAACCTTGAGTTGCTTCTACCAGCTCTTGATAGTGAATCTGTGGTATTGAACCACAGTTTTCAGTCACTGATGACACATCTGATACATCTGTATCACAAAGATTCACAAAATGGTTAATAATCTCAGTTCAACATAAATGTTTCTTGCTAAAAATGACACTGTGTAATTTCTGCCACACATTAAGAAATTACCAAGTTTTATACAACTGACAAGTTGTGAACACAACTCTTGTGGTTACAAAACTCAAATATTAACTTTCATTCTTATATTTTGGCCACGCCATAGCTCAAGCGGTTAGTTGCTGGCTTCCCACCGTGGCAGCCTGGGTTCGATCCCGGGGCTGGTCAAGTGGGATTTGTGGTGGACAAAGTGGCGCTGGGGGAGGTCTTCTCTGAGTACTTCGGTTTCCCCTGCCAATCTTCATTCCACCAACTGCTCCACAATCACCCTCACCTATCATCTGGAGCTGGTACAATAGGCCAGAAGTGGCCGCAGTACAAGGGACTTAGTCCCACCCCACTAACAATAAAAAAAGTTTTATACATCACAATAAAAAAATTATTGTTTCCTAGTGGACTAATTTCAGTACATCCATTGTAACTCTGAAGTCTGACTTAAATTTTTCTATGCTAGATTGGAATACTAAACTTCTCTAGTCACCCCTCCACGAAAGAAAAATCCTGAAGATAGTACTGGCATTATGAAACTTAATGACAAACCTGAATCAATCAAACGATATAACTAAAGCGCCAGTTTCGTTAATGCTAACAATAACATTCCTTTTTTCAGGGCTTACCACCTTCTTTACTAGCCTTGCACATTTACACATGTGGATCCACTACAAATGTAACATTTTCTACTCTCTGAATTTATATGCAACTTTATGCAATTAATGAATTACTTGTCATTAACGAAGATCACAAATTAATCTTCAAACAGAGTTTAATATTGTAACATGTAGTACCATTGTTATGCAAAGATTGCGAGAAGGAACATGTGTAGCTTGGTAATGGCTCCATAAACAAGTTCCCATGAAAACAATATTCTGAGCTCTCACCAGGCTACTGCAACATAACAACAACAGTGGGACTGTTGGAGGCAGTGTTTTCTGTTTGGTTCACCCTGAGGCTATATACTGAGGACCCCAGGCTGGCTGAGTGTAGTTCAGTTGAGTGAAGTGAAGTGAAGTAGTTCGTTTGTGAGTGAGACAGTTTAGTTGAGCTCTGCAAGGGAGGATGAAAAGGGATGGCTCTAGAGTTTACAGTTGGCAAGAGTTCAATTATGGGATATTTGCTAGACAGTAACATCGTGAGCATGCGAAGCTGAAGAACCTCCACTGTTAGAAGCCATTGCTATGGAATGGCTGTTGAAGACAAAGTAGGCTGGAGAAGGGCTTAGCAGGTGCTGTGGTGATTTGTAAAGTGTGGAGATTAGTGATAGTGCTGTAAATACTTGTAGTTCCAAGTTGTGTCAATAAATCCAATATAAAATCCATACCCCATCTATAGTCACACTCCTAAATCATGACAATATATATATTTCATTGTTTTAAAGTTTACTTTTATATAACATAATAATTTTGGGTCATTAATTGTATTGCAATAGAGACGAAAAATGTTTCAATGCATATTTATTTATTTATATATTTTTGGTTTATTTTACAATGCTGTCGGTACGTTAGACTATACAGCATCATACAGTTGGTGAATGAGTATGAAAAGATGTGAAAGGAAGTAATCATGCCCTAACTGACGCAGTATCCTGGCACTCACAAGTAGGAACTGAGGTACACGTAGCCAGTCCCATATTACATGTCATCTCCCCTCCCATTTTAACTTTCTAACCACCAGAAGCTATTTTGTATATTTTATCATTTACACAAGACATTTATCACAACATTTCTCATTGTAAAATGGCTCCATTTAACCCCACAATTCATTAACGATACATTCTATTTATTTATTTACTTATTTACAAACCACATGATGATGGTTCATGTGACCAAAGCAAACAGTGGTAATGAGACAAATAAAACTGATTAATCCACTGATATATTTTATGTATTTTAATTGAATTTATTAAAATTAGAATAACTTTACTTTGTTGTTGTGTAGGCAGCCGCAATACCTTCATAATATAACACAATAGGATGCAAAAAAATAAATACTTCAAATTAAGCAATGACTATCCATAATGTGTATATATTAACCGTCTTTTAGTGCATACAATTTCACTTGTCACTTCACACTACATGTTTTGGCATCATTCTGCCATCCTCAAGTGTATTATTTACGTTAAACCATTGCACTGCCTGCCATCAAGTGTCCATTTATAAAATGATATAAAATGTGTGTTCATCGTCGTTCAATAATAAAATTTATATATTAAAACATGTTAAGATCTATCATCTGACATGTCATATATCACACTCATGTGTAATGCCATTCATCCGCTATGGCAGTCGTTCTTCTTATGTTTTAATTATGTATATACTGTGTCTTATGAATGGCATTACACACGAGTTTGATATACGACATGTAAGATGACAGATCTTAACAAGTTTTAATATATAAATGTTATTATCAAACGACGACGAACACACATTTTATATTGTATATTTATATGTATTATACTGTATTGTGAAATTGTATGCACTAAAAGACGGTTAATATATACATATTATGGATACGAATCAGTGCAATAGGACACTAAAATACAACATTAAGCAATGACTGCAGTCTTCCACATCCTTTGAATTCAGTATCCACGAATTATCTTAAATTTCTGACACTTCAGACAATATCATCAACTAAACCATGAAAAATATCAGAATTACTTTGTGTTACTCACTTGACATCTTTCTATGCTGACTATATCCAGGAGCATTATTCTCCTTGTTGTCAGGTGGAAACTGGCATACCCTCTCTTGTGAAGTTGGTGGGGTCACTCCAATAAGAGGTCTGGGAAATCTGGCTGCTTCATTATCAGATTCTGGCACAAACGCAGGAGAAAGCCTCATGGTATTGAGGATCTTTCTCTCTGGTTGCTGTTGCTCTGGAGGAAAGGTGAGTTTGCTATGAGTGTATTCTGTTGATTCAGTTAAATTCAAGTTATGACGACCAATGTCCAGTTTCTTGTCTCCTGATGGCCCATCTGCTCTTGATGCTTCACCATTAACTGCTGCAACTGACTCTTTTCCTGCAGCAGCTGCTTCTTTTGCTTCTGTTGACGGCACCTTACTACCTGCACCCAGTGATCGGATGCCATTAGACAATGGCCTCAACATTTCTTCCCCTTCATAAATGAATCGGTGATAATAAGGATCAACTGAAAATAAACAAGGCAAGGATCAGAAGAGATCAGAAGTAAACTTCAACATAAAATGGTATATCTGCAAATATCACAATCATGCTGCATTTTACAAGATGTCCACTTTTGTTGGAAGTATTCATATGATTTACATTAAAAGTAAAGTAAAAAAGTAAAGCTATCCCTGTAAGAGGCCATGAAGGCCCATAGGGTTGTGAGATGTTGAGGGTCCCACATTATCTAGACAATAGGCTCATAGATGGCGGTAAGGTTGTCAGCCTTACGTGCCTGCCGCGCTTTACTCCCCAGGAAAATTATTTAATGAATTCATGGTACTCATTTCTGTTAGAGGTGTGTCTAAAACTATATGATCATTTTCAATAACATCCACACTAAATGGAAATTAGCAGAATAGAATGTTGTTTAATTTAATGTGGCTTTCCATAGGGGACTCAGGTTTCTATGGCGGTATTATCAATTCAATTTCACTACTACCAACATGAATTTCTCATAATAAAATAAAAGTTACAAAAGAATTTACTTTCCTACAAGCAAAATCATATCAAACGGTGCTATTACAACATTCCTGGTTTAAGAAATAAGGTATATGTGTACCACTTAAATAAAAAATTGCATTGCACAAAATCATTTAGAATCACTTCAGTCAAAGTAAATTCTATATTAGATTATCGTGCTTTACCTTAATTTCTTGTTGGTATATATGGATAATGCCAAAGCTGGCTTAAATACAACAACCTTCACTGTACATTCAAGCATTAACAAATTCTTCAGACATTTCTAATTAGTCAGTGAATAATATGATTCTGAAGCATCACTGGACATCTTAAGTTAAATAACTCTATTTAAAAAATAACACACACACACTTACCAAATGGTTTCAAAACAAGCATGGCCTGATAGTGTTGCATCTCAGAAAGCAGAACAAATAATTCCAGAACAGTATGATTTTGATGTCCCCACAGTGTCAGAAGTTCATCAGATGGGGAGTTACCTCTTAGAACCTCTCTACGCAGATCCTGAATTGTCATTGTGTCAAACTTCATATATATGCCACCTAAAACAGAATGAATACAATTTTACCTTCTAATGAAATTATGAGAAGAATAAATTAATGAAATTTATGGTTCTCACCATGGTAAATATGGTCTTGCAGAATGTGATATACCGTATACTTTGGCAGATATGCACCACATTCCATATTATCCAAAATGCTTTGTTTTAA
Organism: Cryptotermes secundus; assembly: GCF_002891405.2. Classification (NCBI taxonomy): domain Eukaryota; kingdom Metazoa; phylum Arthropoda; class Insecta; order Blattodea; family Kalotermitidae; genus Cryptotermes; species Cryptotermes secundus. The sequence continues at coordinate 4,530,487 of NW_019730108.1, forward strand.
CTTGTAATGTGTGTTTCCATTTCCCAAAATCCTGTCATATTTCTTTTTGTAAAGTTTCATAAAGAAACTGAAAATTTTATTTTGTAACACATTCTAAAAATTCATTATTGAGGCAAGATGCATGATTAAATACCTGAGAAGGAAAGCATTCGAACCTTCACACATTTTGAAATGTCTCCTTTTCTAACATTCTGTGCTTTGGAGTGATCAGTGTTCTGAAAATGGTATGTCTAGTCCATTGGTTTTATTGTTAAATTATTTCACAATTCTGCACTGAATCCTGATGTGATGTAGTACCTAGATGTAGTTGGATTTATATTTAAATCATACAGGCAGGTTCACACTTAAATTTTTATCATCATCATCATCATCATCATCATCATCAGTAATCTGTCAAGACGACAGGTCCACAGTCTCTTTCAAAACAATTCCTCCACTTAATGCGATCTAGAGCTTTCTCCTTCAAATGACAGTATCCTCTTCTGTCCCCAAGGTCATCCAGCATCTTCTTACGTCTTCTTCCTCGTCTTCTTGTCACTTCTATCCGCCCATCTATCTTTCCTTCGATAGCTTCTTTTAGAAGGCAGTTTCTGCGTAAAACATGACCAATCCAATTAGCCTTCCGTTTTCTTATTTCATGTAGGATATTCCTCTGCTCACTGACTCTAATTAACACTTCTTCATTTCTCACATAATCGGTCCAACTGATCTTCTCCATTCTTCTCCAACACCACATTTCGAAACTTTCCAGATGTTTCTGATCTACTGCCCTAAGTGTCCATGTTTCAGCCCCATACAGAGCTATGCTCCAAATGTAGCATTTCACTAGTTTCTTCCTCAAATTTAAGTCCAATTTGCTGGTAAAAAGATTCTTCTTCTTGCTAAATGCAGCTTTTGCCATGGCAATCCTGGATTTAATTTCACAAGTACACCTTCCATCATCTGTTAACAAGCTACCCAAATATTTAAAACATTTCACATTCTCCACTTGTTTTTGGTCTATCTTTATTGTGACTGGGGTTGGTTGTCTCGAAATTTTCATTACTTTTGTTTTCTCCACATTCATTTCCATGCCATAGCACCTTCCAATTTCAATTAGTCTATCAATCATGCCCTGTAGCACAGTTTCTTCCTTAGCCATTAACACAAGGTCATCTGCATATTTCACAGTTTGAATAATTTGCCCTCCTACTTTGAAGTCACCGAGCCCATCCAGAGCTTCCTTGGTAAGGCATTCGCTGTACAAGTTGAACAGAATTGGTGATAAACAGCATCCTTGTCGAACTCCTCTTCCAATCTGCACACTTCCTGTCTCCCCCCTGTCCAGTCGTACTCTAACTTTCTGATCCATGTACAATTTGCTAATCAATCTTCTTTCATGCCAATCGATACCTGTTTCTTTCAGGATCTGCATTAATTTGGTCCAGTCCCTGAATAAAATGGAGCATTATTTACTACCTGACAATAAATTCTGACATTGGCCAAAGAGAAAGAAACAGAGACACAGGGAGACAGAAAATCTGTCACTGCAAAATTAAAAATCCAATAAAGAAATCTGGAAAAAATACATGACAAAGTAGGCACTAAGCAACATACTCTGCTTCAAATAACCAAATCCTCATTACAACTGTCGCAACAATCAGCAGCTAGTGAAGTGTCTGTGTGCAGAAGGAGAAGTAAATTTGTCCTTGTACTTAACTGCATAGGATACCATGAAGATGTACTAGGGAAATGTAAGTATAGCTTCAAGCATTCACTTCAGCATTACACTTCAATTGGAAGGTCTGTGGAATGCTTGTAAACACTGGGCAGGTAACAAGATGAGATGAAAGCACAGTTCACAGCATACCAACTGTTCTGTATCTAATGTTATTCTCATTACATTCAGTGCAGCCTAGGCCATATTTCTTTACTGGAGACAATCCAGAATGCCCTGACTGAGAATTTTCAGCTGCATTACTTCACAGCAACACATTACAGAACTGGCATCTACTCCGAAGATTACTACTTTCTGGTATGTAGTGTCATGAAGTCTGGTAGATCACTGCCAGTGTTTAGAGGAATATGCTTTGTCAATCTTCAGAATACTCTTCAAACCTGAAGACTGATGTAAAATGTTCCTCCAAAACATCAGCAATGATGTACCAGACTACATGGCAGCACATTCCATAAGACAATAAACTTCACAGTCACTGCCATGGGTACATAAATTCTTATTGTTATGTTGGCAACTCTCTAATGTTAAAATATAATGCTAGAGTTGGCAATGTAGTAGTAAACAATTTTCAATAACAGACTGCGCTACATGCGCTGTTTCTAATTTCTCTACTCTTACATGTTACTACGGTTACGTGTGTAAAAACACAATCTCTCTATTATGTGTTACCATGGTTATGGGTGTGAATATATATAAAACGCCTTTGTGTATCAAAAGGCTAGTCTTAATAAAGCAGGGATAAATTGAACACTGATTCTTACTTATCATTCAATCCACGTAGAAGTGACAATAACACTTATCACACAGCAGCTAATCTTCATGTAGTGATACATTCAAACAACACTGCATCAAAGAGAGGCACAGTGTGAACAATACGTCTTCCCAGCTTCTAAGCCAGTCATAAGTGAACATGCTATTTGCATGCGCTCTGCATTGCAAGTGGAGTACAGACAGAGATGAATGGTCAGCTTCATATCCCAGCCACTTTACTCCCCACAGAAAGAATGAACTGCACCACTGGACAGGATGCTGGGTGGGCCCCAGAGATGGTCTGGGTACAGTGTAGATGGGAACAATCTCTGCCCCTGCTGGGAATAAAACCCTGACTCTCAAGTTGTCCAGCCTGTAGACTGATCACTAAACTGACTGAGCTATCTTGCCTTGCACCAAATATGTAAAATGGCTGGTAAAATATTCTTCACCTGTCATGTAATTCATAGCAAAAACTGGTGAGAAGAGAAGGCACTTGTAGTCACTGCCAATAGGGTTAAAAGAAATGATGATGGTCTGATTGCAGAATAGACTAAAGCGAATGAAATGTTGTCTTTATCAAGTACAAGGTTAATAGTTACATTATGTCTAGACTGTGCAGATGATGCATTGGATAATTAGTTAACAAAATGGTGGGGGAGGTGGGGACAGCCAAGGAAAAATAACACTTAAAGATATCTAAATGATGGTTTCTATTTAATTTCTTTCAAAATTCTGACAACTGCATTCCAACATCCATGGGAGTCAAAGAAGGATGTCACTGTTAATGATTTCAGTTTACTGGGGAAATATACATGCAATGAATTCATATTTTGGTCCTCTGGGTTATGTTACCGTGTTGCATTTTTATGTGGGTAACAACATTATGAAGGCACATACTGCCATTATTTTGAAACCTTAATGATGGAGAAAGTATGTTCCTCAGAAATGTTGGCACCCATCTTCCAGATGCTCTGTATTGCACATGGTGTCATAACCTGTAAGACCACAATATGATGCATCACCAAGAACTTCTAAAATCTTATGCATGAAACAAAGGCTCTCATTATGTAATTTCCATTAGTTCTCAGTTACTTCATGTTTTCAGCACAAACACTGTTTCTCAGCTCATATTAATAATCAGGATTTTCCCTCGGGGAATGAGACTGCATCTCACAACTGCATTAAATGTTTTATGCACTACAAATTTTTGTAGTGTTCAGGAAAGCAGATATATTGTGTTCCTTATCAGGAAAATTTTACAATACAGTAGCAACACACTTGAGCCTCTTTACTGTACACCCAGTTCTTGCAGAATTTAAAACTGTCTTTCATCTATACCTACTAAACCCAAGACAAACATAACATAGACCAACGTAGTTGTTTTCATGCTAACTTGGCAAATTAGTTAAGTCACTCAACAGTCACACCCTTCTTGGACTCCCTTAGAAGGTGAAACAAAATCATCAAAATTTTTAACGAGAAACTAAGCAGAAATCAACATCTTAATTTTCTGTATTCTTTCAACTTTATCTTCCACTTTTTCACCTTAATGATTTGCTGACTACTAAAAATATCAATGTATGAAGACTTGCTTCTTCTATTCCATACTCCATATTAACATACTTTATTTCTTAATCTTGTTGGTTATGACTGCAAGAACAAGAATTTTTAGTTTTCAGTCATGACTATATACATCTGGCCAGAAACTAATGAGACCATTAATAATAATAAAAACAACAACAACAATAAAGCTGTCCCTGTGCTTAAGTAATCAAACACTATGCCATGAAGGTTCATGGGGAACTGGATGTACAGAACCCCATTTTCTCTAATTAGACAATTACCATACAAAAAGAATAAAGTAATCCGAGATGGCAAACAAGTGGCATAAATGAAATGAACAGACAAAATACAATACTTCTATGGTAAATTTAATTCACTTCAACTTAAGTAATTATAATCTAAGAGGAATTACGATTTGTTGGACATATATAAAATGTGTTCGTATGGAATCAACGAGTATTTGTTTCAACTTCGCTAGTTTAACATGAACCACCTGTCAGAAAAATAATGTGGGCGCAAAATATATGCATGTAAGACGCCACCAAATGGAAAATATTTGCCTATTTACTTACTCGATTATTAAACTATTACAGTTCTAAATACAAATTACACTTGGTTTAATTCCTTTCCACAATTCCGAGGTTTAAAATACAATTCTTGAAATAAGATGTGACTGTGTTGGAACAGGCTGTTTTGAAAACAAATTGTTATTTAAACGTAATACGATCCAGTTGAAAATGCTTCTGAATGTTCTCTGACACGAGCATCAAATTTAAATCTGATATTTTCTTTCGAATGACTACTGGATTTCTAAATTTATTCACCTTCACACCTTCCCATGCAACAGGTACAAAGAGAACAGCACAAGGTCTCTTACCAAGTTCCTCCCACTTATCCATTCGGTCTAATATTCGACACAGCTCTCTGCGCTCAAAATATGGTAAATGGTACACATATCTAACATTACGTTTGTTGTTATTTGCCATAATGACAAACGCCAAATACACTCTTTGCCCATCAAATCACGACGTTTTTTAGCGACACCACTATCCTCAAACGTTCCTTTTCCTACAGCTAACCGTTGGAACCAATCGGAACTTCCGCACACGGCCAGCCTACCATTTGTCCTGAGTTGATCGTAAGCATTATCGAACGACTTTCGAACGCTCACTCGATAGCTAGATGGAACTATCGAATGTATCTGTCGCCAGTTTTAATTCGGATTTTTATCGGACATTCAAATTACGGTATGTAACTGAAACGAAGAGCCCAGTCTAATAAGTAATCTCTATCTGGCCGCACCATAGCTGAAGCGGTTAGTCACTGGCTTCCCACCGCGGCGGCCCGGGTTCGATCGCGGGTCTGTCAAGTGGGATTTGTGGTGGACAAAGTGGCGCTGGGGCAGGTTTTCTCCGAGTATTTTAGTTTCCCTTGCCAATCTTCATTCCACCAATTGCTCCACAATCATCCTCACATATCATCTGGGGCTAGTACAATAGGCCAAAAGTGGCTGCAGTACAAGGGACTTAGTCCCACTCCACTAGCAATATAAAAAAATAATAATCTCTATCTGAATTTATTTATTTATATTGCATTCGTCAGATAATGGACAAAATGGGAGTATAATGAGACAGTACATTAGCTATTCTTATAGGGACCTGTTTCATGAAAACCCATAATTCAGTTTGGAGGGAAGTTTTGCTCAATTTTTATTGTGTCTGGTATAGTCACGAAACTAGTTACGGGTGTTAAATAAATCGTATAATAAAGTTCGTGTAGGTAAACATTTATTTGACACGTTTTATATTCAAAATGACCTGAAACAAAAAGCTTCAATGTCATTGCTTTTCAAGTTTGCTTCAGAACACGCCATTAGGAAGGTCAAAGAAAACCAGGTGGGACTGAAATTGAATAGGACACTTAAACTCCTGGTCTATGCTGATGATGTAAATCTATTTTGGAATAACATAAATATCAAGAAGAAAAACACAGAAACTGTAATAGACCCTAGTAAGAGGCTATTACAGAAGTAAACTCAGATAAAATTAGGTATATGTTGTATGCTGTTGTCACCAGAATGCTGTTACAAATAAAACACAAAGATAGTTAATAGATTCTGTGAGAATGTGGCAAAGTTAAAATATTTGAGAAAGACAGTAAAAAATAAAAATTTTATTCACGTTAAATTAAGAGCAGATTAAATTCGGACAATATTTTTATTGGGCAGATCCTTTTGTCTTCTCGTCTGCTGCTGTCTAAAAATGTAAAGATTAAAATACACAAAACCATAGTTTTGCTTGCAATTTTGTGTGGATGTGAAACTTAGCCTGTTACACTGCGGGTGGAACATGGACAAAGGGTGTTTGAGATTAGGGTATTGAGGAAAGTATTTGCATTCAGAAGAGTTGGGGAAACTGCATAATGAGTAGCTCCATAGCTTGCACGCTTTCTCCAAATACTCGTACAAGAGGGAGAGTCAGTAATTACGTCACAAATGGAAGTAAACTCGCTGTAATGGATGTATGTGTATCACTAGGTAACAGCACAGTCTAGCTTCATGAGAGTCTAAGTAGGAGACGAGCATGCTTATGTTCAGAGGCTGGTTTCAGTAGTCAAAATGGAGACCGTGCTTGAGTGTACTACTTAAGAGCAGCGAATAGAAAGTGTTTTACGTTTTGTATCAATTTGTAACCTATTTGCTGACTTCCCCCGTAATTAGAATGATGATTACCAGAAGGATGGAACGGGCAGATTATGCAGGATGTATGGGAGAAAAGAGGAATGCATAGAGGTTTATGCTGAAAGTACCTTACGGAAAGAGATCACCGGGAAGTTCTAGAATGAGATCGGAGGATAATATTAAAAATGAATATCAGAGAAATAGGATAGCAAGTAAGGAATGGATCCATCTATCTCAGGACAGAGGCTAGTGGCAGGCTGTTGTGAACACGATAATGAACCTTTGGATTCCATAAAATATTGGAAATTTCTTGTGTGGCTGTGCGACTGGCAGCTTTTCAAGAAAGACTGCTCCGTGAAGTTAGTATTTTTATTACTACTTGGTAAGAACATGCACTCTTACGTTTGAAGTTGCCTGGGTTTAGAGAAGTCTATTTTCGTCGCTACTTTGTTGCCAAAAACACCGATTAGCATCTTTCCACATTTCAGCTTAATGAAGTTGAATGTCCTCTTATTAGTAATAATGATGTATGGCCTAACTGATTCCTTATTGCACCTCATTACTGCAATCTTACTTCTTAGGTGGCTCATACACGTACGAGTCTGGCTCGCGAGTCCGGCTCGGCTTGAAGCCGGGCTCAGATTAATTTCACCACACACGTATGAGCGTGGCGACCCACACACGGACGAGTTTGGCTCATTGGAACCCGAGTCGAGTTGGATTCGCGAGCCAGACTCGTACGTGTATGGGGCCCCTTACTATGTGCACTCCATCATTCCACCTGCCGAACCAATCTGGGCGTAAACAGCCAGGATCGGTGTGACAGCACAGACGAACCAAGGGGCCACCTGGGGCAGCATATTTTATGAAACCTTTTATCTTTTGCCTTTTCAAAATGAAAAGTAATTTCCATGGATCGTCTTCTCATGCGATGACCATTAACTGACAATATCGAAATGTGTTACTTAACAATGTGAATAATCCTGTATATCAGAAGCACAAGCGCTGCTGTCAATAAAATATTTTATGGGACAGCCAAAACTCTGAAATGAGCTCAATATCAACTTTTAATGGAAAGATTTCGAATACGTCGGCACTAGCAGAAGTTTTCCAACAGAGTGTTACAAGGAGAAGCTTTTTTTTTAACTTCTTCAGAAAAAGGCTTGAAACTTACACGAGAGGAAAGGGGGGGAGTATTCTAATTAATACCTCTTTACTTCTTAGTCATTTCTGGAGGAATCAACAAGCCGCAGTGGTCATTGGTTCATAGCTTAAGGTACAGTCTATGACAACATTCTGAACTAGCATAAAGCTTTCATTTTGGGGAAGACGCAAAGGGGAATATTTGTATATCTTAATCTCGTACTTCACACCAAAGCCGCTTATGGGAAAGTCATAAACTCTGTTTTTTCTGTCTCCTAGGTCGTCGTTAGTTGTGAAGCTCTGTTGAAACATCACCCAGATAAAAATCAAGGGAGGCCAAAAATTTGTACAGTGTGAGAAAATGAAATGTGTTATGAGTACCAACTTCCCCATATTAAAACAAGACTTTCAGGATGCAACCATATAACATTAATTACCCTTTTACGGTTACTGATATTACCGACAGCGGGTAACGGTTACAGGAAACCACTAGTTCTACATGATAACATACGTTCTGCAAACGACCTGAGCTATTTAACAATGAAATACACGATACTTATGAAAAGCATTACTATTGTCTTTTAGAGTAAATAGAGATGTACAAGTATATAGTGTGACATGTTGCGCAAAGGAGAACCCCCCCCCCCACCAGCAGTGACGCGGCGGGTGAGTCAGCGCTCCCCTCCCCCTCCTCCGCACGGTAACGTAACGAGGCTTGCGAGAGACGACGGTAGTAACAGCGGTTACTACCGCTAGCGTTGCTAGCAACACAGCGCCAGGCAACAAGGGTGCTTATTACGTGGCCGTTTTCTGTATTGTCCGATCGAGGCTACATAAGGAGTAGCGAAGGCTATTCACAGTTAGTCCTGGAGCTACCGCCGAGTGAGTCCTCGAGCTACCTCCGAGTTAGTTCCGAGTTAGCCAGCAACCAGTCAGTTGTCTTGTGGCATTTGGAGTGTACTATTTGTGATACTGCAGATAGCAGTAATCGTAAATCTGTAATTTGGGTGATTGTAAGTGCGAATGTGAAATAAAATTCGCTATACCAAATACGGGTGAAGTTATTTGTCGCGTTATACGCCCGACATTTAGTTCGTATTACCATCAATATCTGGTGTCTTGGAGGCAACCTTTCAGGTCTGTGTTTCGACTGAGGCTTACTATGCTTCTGCTTGATGTCTAAATGCAGTTTTCAGAACAGAATCTGAAACCCACGAATGATTCCAAGACCTAACATTTTAAAATGCATTTTCCCCTTGTGCATTATTTGACATTAAATGATCTTCTCCGATCACAGTGGTCGTGCTGTCTAAGGAATGGACCGTCTTCGCCCCCTCGAACACTAGAATCATGGATGTCTGCGTGCGTTTATTCTGTGTTTGCGTTGTGTATAGGCAGCGGCCTTGCGACAGGCTGATCTCCATCCAAGGAATCCTATCGACTGTGTATAGATTAAGAAACTGAAAAAGTGGCCAAGGCCCGCAAGGCCTGCAGAACCATAGATACGAGATAGATAGAAAAGATCTCTACTGAACATTACTATTTAAGTGTTGCCTCTGCTGCTTCGCATTCGGGAGGCGCCCACTTCTAATCTCAGCCAAGAGACCGACTGTTCTTTTTCAGGTTACTTTTATTGGTTTCCGCAGGACGTTCTGGCAAATATCAGGAAAGTAACTTTAAACAGGTCACGTTCCACACNCCCCCCCAATCCAATGCTATTCACCATTCATGATTATCCATTTCATTAGACTCCATATAGCTTCTGTTGCTGAATCATCGCGGTTAAATAATATACTAATCAATCAGTGACTGAGTCTTGCTTTACTAACGACGCTTTCCAACGTCATTCATTGTACAGTGTTGAATGATAGGATAATTCTACTAATATAGTAGGATGAGAAAGGAAGCAGAAGTTGCCCAATTTAAGGATTCTTTCCAAATCTGCTTTACGGCGTAGAAGCAAGCCATGAAAATCCTTCAGGCCGAAGAATGCTAACCTCTACACAGCCGTATACGAGTATAGTGATCAGTCAGTGAACAAGCCGATGGAGTATCTCTCTTGTGAAATTTACAATGTCTACTGATGTTATTGTGATTTGTGCTCAGGGACAGAACGTATCACCCGCATCAATCAGTGGAGCACGTGACTCACACAGCTCGAGCAATCAATCTAGTTGCTTCTCCCCACCAGATTGCTGGCTAGGAACACACAGCCCTCCATGTCGTCACTAGCTTCTGATAACCTCTCATGTAACTACATGAACTTTAACCTACAGCAGCCATCAGAAGTTTGGAAGAGACAATTCTTAGCGTGATTAGCTGACTGGACCTGAATGCAACTGAAAATTTCAACAGATATTACAGTATGTTAGGCTTGTTGCCACATGAGTGAAGATATGTTGTGTACTTGACCATGTTCGATGTGTTCATGTTAACGGTACATGCATGTTTGTAATGCCAGCTAGGTGATTTCAGGCTTCCTGAAAGAAGTGAACATAACAACGTGACGTTGATCCTTTGGTGTGTGTATTGTGATAATTAAAAGCATAAATCAACATGAATGCGATTGTGTATATTCTGTGTTGTCTGTTAATTGTTGCAGGAGGTGATACTGGTAAGTTAATGAAATGTTTTATAAATTATTTTCTGTCGGTAATAATTTTAACAACCCATGTCTAGAATATTACACACAGCGTGCCATAACTTAGGCTATTATTGCCGGCTTCTCGCGGCAGAGTCCTGGATTTATTCCTAGGGCGGGTATGCGTGGTTTGTAATGGACAACGCGGAACTGCAGCGAGTTCTCTGAGAACTTCAATTGAGGCCACAATACAAATAGTTTTACCTGCTTTCTAAAATAATAATAATATAAGTTAATAGAGAACGGTCCATTGAAATCAATGGTCAACTGAAAATATTAATGCAGAAATCCTGTTTGTTTCTCTTTCCAGAGAAAGTTATCCCTCATTAAACAAATACAAATGCGACCTCAAATGGAATTGTTTAGACGAAATAATAAAGCTTAGAGGTTTGTTATAACAAAGGGCAATGTGATCCATGAGACTGAGATTAGCTCTATCTAAGGGACCCAACTGAGTAGGTCACTTCCTTTCTCACCTGAAGACGGAAACAGATCTAGTTTCCGAAACGTCGTGTCCTCTATTAGCTAAAATTCCGGACGATGGAACAAGTCTCAAACCCCAGTAATTCTGTGTGTCATCCACCATGGTCAGAACCCTTTAGAATCTACATAAATATTTATGTTATAACATCGTTGCTACTCAAAATAGATCTATGGGCATTGCGTAACTAATTAAGAATTTCAAGAAAGATGGCTTCTGTAATTGATGCTATCCATTGTATTGACAAAACAATTTTATGCGCCTGGAGTAATGATCAGAAGACGAGGAAGAAGACGTAAGAAGATGCTGGATGACTTTAGGGACAGAAGAGGATATTTTTATTTTAAGGAGAAAGCTCTAGATCGTATTAAGTGGGGGAACTGTTTTGGAAGAGACTGGGGACCTGTCGTCTTGACAGATTACTGATGAATGACTGGAGTAATGATGTCGACAATACCAGTGAAGAAATTCTTAGCATTCTTGAAGAATAAATTAAATTAAATGCAGACCCTATTTTGCGAGTATATAGGTCTTTGGCGAAGGTACACTTCTTAATGAAATTTCAAGTAATATCTAGTATATTTCTGTTTATTTCCTAAAGGGTCTACTAACGAGGCGACTAATTTTATGGGGCGTGTACGTACACCACAAAGATAAATATTTTGTTCTTAAGACGCTTGAAAATAACAGGAGGAGCATATGGATAGAGCATATTCAAACACTTCTTGCTGTTATTCGGTGAGGTGTGAAAGAAAGCAGTTCTATATGTATTTTTCCATCGTACTACTTGCATAGGACTATGAAATGTCAATTTGTCTATTCTATTTTGTTATCAGGTTACAATTCTTGGTACCGTTTACTTAAATGATCTATATGAACATTTACAGGCGTGTTTTGAATAGGAAAGAAAGCTTCGAAATCCCCATACACCATGTCACATTCCAGGACAGACAGCTGCTGACTACAATTCTCACATCCACATAAAAGTAGGGCAAAGTCATCATATTTCGGATAGAGCGCTTTTTTTTTTTTTTTTTCAGAAAATAGGGGCAGCGGCGGGGTGGTAGCCACTGAACTTTACACCTCCTCATACCTGACCAATTTCTGAGCAATGGTAGATCTGACGTTGAAGCAGCTGTGTTGCTTTACCGTCAGTGTGTATATTTCTGCCAATTCCGACGTAATGTTTTCGCTTACAGAGCTAAGGTTTCGAAATCATACGTGAATTTTATATTGGACAATTATAAAATTATAAAAGACAGAATTCACAACGTTAGCCGAATAATCCCTCATGTCTTTCATTTTACCATTCATATTGTGTTTTCCTTCAATAGCCTTTTAAAACTTTTTAAATTTCCCTCAATCATTTAAATAGTTGTTGAACATTTTGGGGTTATTTTACGACGCTCTATCAATTGCTGAGTTTCCATGCTGCTGAGAGTGCTGTGTATGATGATTATGAATAATGATTATAACGATATATCATGTTAATTTTGTTGCTTTAATTTAGTTTAAAATAAGATTCAACTTGTTTCCTTAAAATTTTTATTTTAGTATATAACGATTTTTTATGCTGTACCTTTGTTTTTTATGATACTTGACGTCATAAAAATTCGGGGAATGCTCTAGCGGATGTTTAGTTCTTTGAAGGTTTCTTGAAGTTGGAGCAATCGCCAGACTGAGACAGGCTCCGCTCCTGTTGAACCATGTCCATTGTAACTACGACAATGAGCAAAGTCCAAAATAACAGTTTTAAGCCATATATCTTTTATCAATGAATGAAATGAATTTTGTTGAATCAAGAATTGTCATGTGTTACGAAACGGTCTGCTGGTAGAAATTAGGAGGTCCAGATTACATACACGTACATCAGATGACATAAATTTAGAATTTTAATTATGAACAGCGGTGTCCTTGAGAGTTTACTTTTGAGAGCCTGGTATGATTCTGAAGTGCTTCCCATTATTTCTAACTATTGTAGTGCCATATTTTCAAATTCATGTGTTTACCTGCAGGCTGGCTCCTCTCATTTGTCATGTTCTCGCCACAAATCTGAACACACGTATTCTGTTTCTTCAATTTTTATGCATAATAAATATCCACGCTTTTACTCGAGCACTGCAGGGAAAGGGTTGATATAATATAGAAGTAATAGGAGTATACTTGACTAATTAATTACATGTATTAATTACGTATAAACAATATTTCAGCAATGTGCTCGAATGTAATGCACATTTTTTCAAACGTGCTCTATGTAAATCTATATATCTCATTCAAATTAATATTATTTATTACTTACAAAGCCGGTCAAGGTAGCCGAGTGGTCTAAGGCATGTACTGTCTTCGCTAGCTCGGAACCCGGGATCGTGGGTTAGATTCCCACTTAAGGCATGGATGTTTAGTGTGTGTGTGCGTTTATTCTCTGATTGTGCTGCCTTTTGTTTAGATAGAGGCCTTGTGACGAGCTGACCACCCGTCCGACGAGCCCTACTGTCTATAAAATTATTATGAAACTGAGAAATCTGCTCTGTGCTCCACAGTTGGAGCGAGAGGAGGAAGAAGAAATTACAAACAAAAATTTCGTTGCAATTTTTATGACACTGCATGCAGCAGAAATGTTTTTCCTATGTTTATTTAAATAATCGCAGAGTCGAAGAATATCTGAAATGAGAATTGTTGACCTTTATGAGGTCAAATCTTCGTTTCAAATTGCTACTCCAAGAAATCCTTTGTACCATGAGTCTTTTCCGAATAATGAACTAACGTTAAATCTGATCTTCGTTTAGGGCATGAAACCATAATTAACACTGCATTGTAAAATAAAATTGTAATCCAAATTCTTCTGCAATTTTCTGAGGTGAAACGTGAGAACAGAAAACGGCCATTTTCATAAAATTAGATATTACCCATTGTTCGTTCCGTTATAAGAATTTTGTCAATAAAACGGTACTACATTTTGATTCATCTGATTTCAGTTTCCTCCACAAGCGAAGATATCAGTGAGGAAGTGGCAGCTCTGAGTAATGTGACTATCTTCGGTGAGCAGAAGCTGAGCGATCAGGTGCGAATGATCCTGGACCACTACAAGCAGGAAGATCCTGTGGGACTCCCCGGCGCGCCAGTCTCGGATCCCATGCCAATTCCGGATATGAAACATTCCTTCACATATGCAACAATGCATTTCAAGTCAGCTCATGTGCACGGTCTTAGCCGCTTTAGAATCCAGCACATAAAGTCCGACCTGGCAGCCTTGAAGGTCGGTAATTTGTTGAGTGTCCTGTTTGTATCTTAGAGGAAAACTGTCACAAATCACAATCATGTAAGACTGCAGTACACAGATGGAAATGCAATTATTATATATTTATGAAATTGCGGCCGATATTAAATTAAGCACGCAGTCCTGCAGTAAGAGGGTTTTAATACATCGAAATTACGAGTAATTTCCTCATACCGGGTAATCGTTGATCTAACAGTTATTCAAAGAAATGTGCCGTTTTCTGTGTGTTCCACGACATCAACCATTAATCTCTTAATTTAAAATAAGCATTAATATCCACAAAAGTAAAGATAATCCAGTTTGTCCGCAGCCGTGTCTTTCCACAATTACGTTATTTGATGCATCCTTTGTACGTGTTACACAAGATGGGTTTATAATGGGGATGCGGTACTTGTCCGACCACATGTTTCTCTCCAAATATCAATGTATCTATCTGTCTGTCTGTCTATCAATCTATCTTACTATCTGTCTATCTATGGCTCTACAGCCCTTTGTTGGACCTTGGCCACTTTGTCAGTTTCTTGATTTTTTACAGTCCGTAGGACTCCTTGGACTGGGGATCAGCCCGTCACGAGGCCGTTACTTGCACACTGAACAACACAAACACAGAATAAACGCACACAGACATACATGTCTTGCGTGGGATTCGAACCCATGACTCCAGTATTCAAGCAGGCGAACACAGTTTATGCCTTAGACCGCGCGGCCTCTGAGATCGGTTCTCTCCGAGACTACCTGGAAGTATTTAGGTTCATATCAGCTGAAGGTAACCCGTACTTGACTTGAATCATAGGTCAAACTTTATCAAGTATATTAGAAAAAGAAGCCCCTCGTACAAATAATTTTATGGGTACACGGCATTAAGTGTACGTCTCCTTATGAATCAATGCCTTTGTAAGGATAATAGGCCTATTAAAAGACGGTTACTGGAATACAGAAAAACGGAAACTACCCATCACAACGTGCACACTGTTGAAGACTGCTCTTCTTCTAGCGTGCAGGAACAGGAATCGTCCAGTAGTTTAATAGTTTAATTTTAATGCATTACTACAGTGCGTTCAGTTAAGGAGGAAAATTCGCAACACCGCTGATCCGGCCCAACATTTCTCACAGATTGCTGCTGTAACTGCCGATAACAGAATGAGGCATTGCGCTGATAAACGCGCGCCGTCGGGTGGCGTGGTCTTATCACTGCAGTTGGGTTGCACCAATAGTCAGTCTGTGTCAGAGATGTCGATAGGCCGTCGACATGTGTACTGAAATGAAGTTCACTATTGAACAGCGTGTTTATTGTCGAAAATTTTCAAGGAAAAAAACTTACAGAAAATGTATCCCTAAGTTTCGTCGTAAATATTATGATTCGCCAGTTCCCACAAAGTCGTATGTATTGAAGCTTGTGAAAAAGTGGCGGGCCACAGGTTCAGTGTGTGACATAAAGAAGCAATTGAAGAGTATTGTGCTGACTGAAGAAAAAATTCGGGATATTGAGGCATGACTACAGATCAGTCTTCGAAAATCGGTAAGACGCTTAGCACAGGAAACCGGCGTTTCGCTAGGATTTGCGATTTTTATCTTTGGGGAAACCTAAGGGGGAAAGTCTACAAGAATGATGCTCGCACCACTGAAGCTCTGCAGAATAAACAACACGAGAAACTGGTTCAATTGCGGTGGACCAACTTCAGAAGGTGTCGCATAATAATAATTATATGATGCAAGGCATGCTCACAAGCATAAGGGGATCACTTTCAGCACCTGTTATAAAGCAGATAAGTTTGTGTTATAATTTTACAGTATTCGTATAAATGTGTGCATGTACAGAAACTGCCGTGAGGGAATAGTCGCGGAGAAACATCCCATCCACTCTACGCTAGCGAGAGTGGGCGCGTTTATAAGCGCTAATGACTTATTCAGCCATCGGCAGGTACAGCAGCAATCTGTGAGGAATGTTCGCGAAGTTTCCTCCTTAACTGAACGTACTGTATATTCGCAGAAATTCCGCCATTAAATCCTGTCCTAAGCCAGACGGATCAGAGTTGAATGGGCCCGATGAAAGTACACTTTAATTTTAGGTACTCCCATATACGCCTTCTCGTCAGAAATGACTTTTCCTTCCGCTTTTTCAGTTAAACGATTGTGCCTCTACCTCTTGTTTGTATTTTCTTTGATACAGCTGTTGCAGTATCAGACAATATACTCGTAGCAGCAAATGATAAGATTATATTTGAGTAATGGAAGCAGTCGGCATGTACTGTCTTCGCTCGCTTGGAAACCGGGATCGTGGGTTCGAATCCCACTCAGGGCATGGATGTTTAGTTTGTGTGTATGCGTCTTTCTGTGTTTGTGTACAGGTAGAGGCCTTGCGACGATCTGATCACCCGCCCAAGGAGTCCTACCGAATGTGTAAGATCTAGAAAAACCGAAGTGAACGGAGTTCATGGAGGTAGGCCTAGGCCCACTGGGGCTGTAGTGCCAAGGGAAAAAATGGAAGCAGTCCTGGCAGGTTCACTCTCCCACTATTAACCTGGAAGTCCCGAGGAAAATCTCGAGAATCTCAATCAGGATATTCGGCTTTAGGCCAAGATTTGAACTCTTGACCTCCAAAATAAGAAGCAGGAGCGTTCACCACTCGATCATCATGTTGTATGTATGCGTATCAGGTCTCCATCATGCATGCTACAGGTTCTACCCATATTATCCTCCTTGTTTTGCTCATCCTAAAAATATTTAGTGAAGAGTACAAATATCACTATAGAAATCTATCATTTCGTTGACGATAGCAGGACAGAATTTACTCAAATATGTCTTATTAAATTCACGGAGATATGAATTTGAGCAGTCGTGTGGATATATTTCCGTCATCTTACCTATATAGGTCTATTAAGTGTCCACTTAAGTTATTTTGTTTTTGGATTTTACCTAACTGCATGATTTTACTGAAGTGGTCTGTATGAACACTTTCTACATGCATCTTCTGAAGGGGAAAGAAACGTTCCAAATGAACATAAACTAGGCTACATTTTGTGGTGAATTCTGACTACAAGATGCATATGTAGATCAAGATATTATCAGTGTTCACAAAATAGACACGGCACAGTGAAGTAAAAGACTTCTCACTCTTTCTTGAACTAGTACATAATTTACGTCCATGAAACGCGTTAATTTTCAATAATCCATTGTTGTTTTAGCCTCAAATTCAGTAATATCAAAGCTGTCATTTACCGTAAGATTTGTGTGCATAAAGTAGGATTAAAATTTTACTTGTTGTATTGCATGGGTGTGAATATCTCATAATGAAGAGCTTTATAAATTGTACTCTTCATTAAGTGCTATTAGAATGATCACATCGTGAAGAATACAATGAGCGAGGCATGCAATACGCGCGTGATGGGCAGAGAAATAAAAAATAAAAGGCTTATTCGGAAACCTTGAAGGGAATACACAGTTTTCGAGAAAAGTCAAAATAAATAATAGAGTATTGGGACTGGGAGACGTTGAAATGATTCATCTGGCTGAGGACAGGCTCTGTGAACACGGTACTGAACTTTGACTTCCATCGATAGTGCGAAATAGCTTAGCGACTATTAGCTTCTCAAGAAGGGCTCTTTTCTATAGAGTTAGTTCAGTTACTTAATTTGTTTTTGAAGAATATAACTCCTACTTTAGAGGAAATGAACTCTAGCAACATGAGCCTATAGTTAGCCAATGAAAGGAAAGAATGCTATTGGATTTGTAAAATGGCCTGACTTAAGAGTATTTTCGAAATATAGTTCAATAGACCCCATCTAATAAAAATAAATAAAAAAATATATCCCTACACTATCAATTTCAGCTTTCATATCTGCCATAAGATATTATCTGACTTTCAAGAAATGGAGAGGAGTGGCTGTAGTGAGAAACGCGAAGTGTTTCAGACCTGCAGTCCTGAGCAGAGTGGTGCAAATTAATTGGATCATTTGTTATTTCCAGGTGTCGGTGGGTTTGCGCATAGAGAAGCTGGAGGTACTGGGGAACTACACGATGTCTTCGTGGTTCAGTCGCTCCAGCGGTCCCTTCAATGTCACTTTGTCCGACGTGTACATCGAAGGTTTAGCCAAGATGGAAGTTGAACGCGGCGGCCAGCTTCAAGCACAGAACATCGACATGGACATAGCATTCCGGGATATAGCAATGAATTTCGAGAACCTCGGCTTCCTGGGAAACCTCTTCCAGGTCTGTGCAACCATTACAAGGTCTGCAAATATTAAACCTTTTTAGATCGTTTTCCTGTAGGTTGAAACTGCATGTAGTTTTGTAGACTGATACTGACGTTTCGGAGGAACATCTTCAGGGCTGAAATGTGTAAGATGAGGAGATAGTTAGTATACATATTACGGTTGCAGGAAGGTAATCACTGCCTAATTATACACACGTCAAACTTTAAGCCAAAATTATCTCAGTGCCGCCAACAAAATCACACAGTGTCAAATCCCAGAAGACCACAATCGGAAAAATCACCGCCGTGAAAATCTCACAATTTTAACCTTGTTATTTAAAAACGCTGACATTGTTTCATCGAAATGTGTTAAATGCCAGCGAAAGACTGTAATTTTTCCCCCATTTTACTGCACTTTTCGCTTTAGGTAATTTTCATCAGCACTTCTTCGTTTAAAAAACACAGGTATTGTAAATTATGGTTAGTCCATTAATTTTAGATGTTTTTATACAATATATATTTTCCTCTAATAAGTGTTAATAAGAGAAGAGAAATTTTTATTTGGTTGTTCAAATATTGTAAAAATCTGCATGTGTCTTTCTATTTTAATGCCGGGTTGCAGTATATTTTTCTTCGTGTCTCGATTCGAATCTCGCTCGGCCGTCTGATATTCTACTGAATTATTTGGTAATTTTACTCGACCACTCAAGAAAATGCATAGGTAATACCTCGATCAGGCCACGAACACTTCCTTTGAAATCACCTTTCCTCCGTCATTTGTCCATCGGACGCTATAGGCTATAATCAAGCCACTGACAGCGTCATCAAACAACACTAAAAATAAAACAAATTAATTCTTATGTCAAACTGCAGGATACCTTGAAGTTACGAAAAAGACATCGCAAGGATAACAGGATAACAATGGACAAACAAACGTGTTCTGAGCAGCATTTGACATCCATCTGTTGCCAGTTCTTCTTACGCGGGATTCTATTTTTGCCACAATATTTTACACGCTGTTTCGTCTATCTTTTTTGTGTCTGCGATATGAGGTTTGCTTACCTATGCATAAATAAAAATAAGGCGCACAATATTTTTATAAGAAGGAAAGTGCAGAAATTAAAGGGCATTTTTGTTTGCATGAAAAATGATGTGAGTAGCACTTCAAAAGCGGCCGATGTTTGCAATAGAAATCCTGCTTTATTTGCGTTGTATCCGTCCGCAGACGTACAGCTGCCGCGACTTGCGCTCGAGCTTGAGTTCTTTCTCTCAGGGATACGGGTGCTTCGGAGATGGGAGTGGACCACACTTCGGGGTTAATAATTCAGGCATCTCCAGAATACACCGTGTGTTGAAGTACTAATTTCAAGTTTCATTCAATGATCAATATTTACATTGTCCTCCAAACTCGCAGCTCCGTCCATCCTACTCGCTACTCCTACTGTCAAACACTTCTCTGTTTTCTGTCTACATTTCAACTCTTGTCCTCCTCCGCTCCCTATAGCCCACTGCCCTCTCTTTACCAGTCCCCCCAGTGGGCGTAAAAAACAGGAAAATGAAAAGAGAAAGGCAAGGGTCGAGCCTGGCATCTGTCCTACATTCGTATTTTACGAGATGCCCATAAACTTTCTTGGGTCTTCAAGGCACACGAGCAGGAACCCAAGACCCCTCCTGGCCGGTCTCGCACAAGGTCAGTTCATGGGTTTATGACACTAGGAGCAAACAGGCGACTTTAGGGACAACAGTGGCACCCTTAGCCTAAGGAGGACAATAGCTGAATTACAACAAGACGGTCCCGGGATGGTATCTCGCCGCAGGAGCGTCTCTCATGGTGTTAAACAATGCATAAGTTGTTCATACCCTTAATTAAATAATTTTTGCGAGGGACGTACGGTTACAGCGTTCACTTGATTTTCATTGTCTTTTGAATTCATAGTGACATTTCTGTGAGACATCGAACATCGCTGCATCCCCAAAATCAGAGAGATGTAATTACAGGATGTGAAAAGTTGGTTATTTACAGAAGGACGACAGTTCAATATGGCGACAACTGTAAGAGGAAGGTAGATTTTATTAATATGAGGAACGATCTAAAGGAGAGCGAACGAATGAAAGTTAAATCGAATAAATAACTTTATAATATACGTTATGTGCCATATAATATAGATTACATTATTTTTACATCAAAGGACTTCTGTATGAAGTAAACAGTTTGAAATGTTTCGTAGGTTACTTTATGTTATTTTCTTACATATGTGCGAATGTAGTGCGCAGCCGAATTTTCGGGAAGTACCCAATATAATCTCACAACCACTGTAAATTAAAGAGTTTCTCTTCTGCAGGGAATCATCAACTCCGTGGGGACCTTCCTGTTCGACAGCATAAAGCCCTTCATCTTGAGAGAGGTGAACACCAACATTCGTGGCGACGTGAACAAGCACATCCGGGCACTGCCACAGCGGTTCCCCAATTCCATCTCCCCATTCGACATGGCCCTCGCAGAGGGACGCCGTTACGTGCGTGAGATGGGTTACGACCCGCATCTCTTCCCAGATTACAATTACACTGTTGGGATATTCCGTATTGACCTTACCAATTCATGGGCCTCAGGCATATCTTCCTTCTACAGAGTCGGCAATGTGACTGTGACAATGGAAGACAATGTCCTGTACTTGGGAGTCCATGTGGGAACGCAGAGGCTGGAAGGCAAGACCCTCTGGGAACTCAACGTAGGAGGATTATTGAGCCGCGCAGGATCCTCCAGCTTCACGGTCGAGTATATCCATACCGAGATAGAAATAAGCCAGCCTCTGGACACAAGGAAGAGACCCGTACTCAGAGATCTGGATATTAAAGTTGGCAATATTCAGGTTCGTATGGACGGCGCGGGAACTCTGGATTACGTAATTGAATTCGTCGTAAATGTTTTACCTAACCTCTTGCGCTACCAGATAGTGAATGCTATAGAAGGGCCATTGAAGACAAGATTGCAGGATATTATGGACTCGATTGATGTGGAGGAGGTGCTGGAAGAGAAACTCCCTCAGTTGGACAAACTGAAGCTCTAAGATGTAGGGCTTCTGCAAAAGAGCTTTGTCTCAACTAGTTGGTGCAAATATATGTTGGAAATTTACGGATTTGAGTTTCTGTGATATATGATATACATATTATATAAAAGGAGTTGTAACCGATTTACTTTAACAAATTCTCAGCTGTCGGAAGTTTGTAACTATGATTAAGTGCTCTCTCTCCTAAAGTAACTTGTAACAATATTGTTCCATAAATTCATGCTTTGTGATGAACTGAACCCCGAGCTGAGAAGTCCTACCGTCTATCAAAAGAGAACTTGGAATGTTTTTAAAAGACTGAGGAGACCAAATATCGAATCGAGCAACTAGACCAAGAACTTTCCAATTCTCATTGCCAGTAGATAATTTGGCTGTCGTTGGACCGTCGTAGTTGATCAATTTCTGTGTTCCTTCATATTGGTAAGGGCCATACGGTTGTTTCCTCCTAACCCCCCCCCCCGTATTAAAATGGCCTTTCTTGTAGATTTAGCCAAAATGTAGTTGAAACCAGCGGACGGACAGAGAGCCGTATCCCAAACCGACCGTCGAGAATAAGTGGTTGTAACTCCTGCTTCCTATTTGGGAGGTTTTCTGACGCAGTGACTACTCTGTTTTCGCACATAATTTTTGTGAATTTCTTTATTGCCTTTAAACAGTTGTTAAGTGGCGGCTTTGGGAAGTCCATAGTGGCTTATTTCCACACCTTGCCCACTATATTATTGTCTGCAGTCATGCAAATGGAGGCTGCATGAAATATTCAGTCGAGAAACAACTTTAAATAAATAACAAAGTATAAGGCACGATATTTCCATGATATGTTCACTTTATGCATGAAAGGATGTTTTGTTTAGTTCAGGCGATGAAATGTCGGCCACAAATAACGCACGCTAGAAGTCAGCGAGTTTTTAAATCGCTTTCGGCATAAAATGCTGTGCTTCCAAATGAGTGTGTTGCTTCTCGTTTCGTCACTGTTTGACCACCTGCGGCCCGGCGCTTTGATGAAATGTCGGCACTGGTTGATCGAGTGCTCCCTTTAGGGTGGTCTAAATTGCAGTACTATTTCTCTCTGTCCATTCATGTTGTTATTTACCACAGGAGGTAAATCATTTCGCCCTCAATCTGCCTATAGATATTGGTGTATGTACGCTCAGGTTTCAGCGTACAGAAATAAACTGTTTCGTACCGCAGTAATTTAGTGTGTATTTGATTGTCAGTGGAGGTGAGAAGGTTAATTTGCATGTCCCAGTGCGATCTTGAAGGAAGATTCCCCAAGTCGTTCTCAAAACCTGATATTGAATAGAAATTAAAAAAAAACATCGGTTCTCAAGTTCGGACGAGAGTTTTTTTTTTCAGGTTTCAAGTATTGTTAAATTTCATTCAGTCATGGGGTTTCTTTTCTTCTGCCCGGCCTAGCTTGATTTCTAGCTTTTTATGCATTTTATTCATATCGGGCTTAAAGGCTTCGGTTGCAGCCTGACATTTGTAGTGATATACACAGGTAGCCTACTTGCCAAATAAAAATATTTAACGATGTTTCTAAGAAAACGTATCATAATATTCATTTAGCTAATGCAAGGTACTAATTAAAGATTTCTGATTTCTTTAAAGAGAGAAAATAACGGATCATCAGCATAAACTGTGTGTTTCATAAGTTCCACATAATATTATCAGGCAGTGTATGTTAGCATAACTATTTTCCAGTGAAAGCAAAGGCCTAATTTTAAATGCACTTACGAAAATTGGTTGTCACCATTTTTAAATTAAGAAGAAAATTGAATTTTACTGTTAAAGATTCTCCTCGCCACGTTGGTACTCTATAACACATTAAGAACTTTGCGTGAAAAACGTTTACACGCGTTTGGAATATTCTGTCACATTAAAGATTATGTCTTCACTAAATCCGTAAATATCTCGCACGGTCCCATGTTGTTTCATTCAGTTTATATAAATATAATGTGTCTGTAAGGTATTTTGTTATCAAACAAGCAACGGGATAGTGCGCTGAATGTTAATCACTTTTCCTGCCATTTTAGATTTATTAAGCTACGCATTTATGCGTGTTTTAGTGAAGAGCTATCTCTAACGGACTTGTGGAAACAGGTCAATACGTTGAAAACTACTCGAAAACGAGGATAAAGTATATTAAAATGCATGGCAATGAGAAGAAAACATCGGATTGACTGCTGGGAGGAGAAGATAGAGGCCTGTAATAGGTGCAGTGACACGTGGCGGAGAACTAATGAACTTTGCGGTCGTAGTTTCAACGAAACTTTTTATTTCTACATATTTGTTGTACGATTTGTTTCGGAATAAACTGCTAAATAAGTCTTCTTCCTTGTGTCCCTCTTCAGCATGCGTATAGGATTATCGTAAGCCTATTTTTGTGTCCATCAAAGTTGTCGCCGCAACCGTGCAATCTTCCAGCACATGGCGGCATGCACTTTTCCGAAGGCCATTGCCACTTCCACGTGTCTTCATTCTCCCTCCAGCAGGAAGGAAGGAAGCGTTAGATATCCCCAGTGTTGTCCTGTCAGTGGGAGAGTATGACAAATCAAGGAGCTAAGCCTCTTTCCCGCCATCCGCTATTCTCTGATTACCCATCAATCAACATCGGAAAGGAAGTTGGATGCACTGCCAAGGCAGCGTTAAGCGCGCTAAGAGTGTTCAATGTGACTGGTTGCAATGTGCGTTTCATAATAGGTTAGGGTTGTAATTAAAATTTATCTCACTCTAGGTTAAGTGCTTCAGATGAAATAACGCCTAACATTCGTGTTTACTGAAAATGTGTTGCGATAATCATTTCCGAAGTTTCTGAAGTTTCACATAGGAATCCCAAGCTGGTAACAGAATTCCGTGTGTGTGCCTGACTTTTGTTTGTTTACTGGATTTCTGGTGTGGTAACTCCTGAAGCAGTGACACCGAAGTCGAACCTGAAAGGTTAGTAATTACAATAATTGTTGCTGTAGGTAAGCTTGTTAGTTCACCTTGTGTTGTGGAAACATAAGATTAGTTGCACATATAGCGAGCCTTAGGGACCTACACTTAAATGTTACGTTCCTACTTTATCTGACCCCCTCCCTCTGTCCAGACACACACACGCGCGCGCGCACGCACAAACACTATTAACAGGGAGCTATTCTGCTGAAGTAGCAAGAAAATAGTATGAATATGCAGTAAGAATTGCATTCAAATTAGAGGAACAGTTCTGTTACTTGTGATGGTTATGTTCATTCAACGTCTCAAGGTTCTTTGAATCAGATTCGTGCCGTTTTTGTGGCCTATGCCTATAGAACACGTTTCGTACCATGGTTGGTAATGTATACTTATTGTCGTCACACTCTCAATGCTATTATTATGCAAGAAATAATGGGAAAATAACTTGGACTCGAACCCATGCATGTAATATGTGCACGAAGATTTCCCTCCTAAAGGTAATTATTTGTATTTACAGTCATCCATATCATCATTAATTTCAGAGTTCGGAGAATGACAAACATACGGACTGACGGATGTTGTGAATTACATATATAATTAGATATAACGATAAGGTTGTTATTTCGCCTTGCCATAGGTATGACACCCCATGTCCAGACCGCATAAATGGTGGACTCGAAACACGGCTATCCTAGGGTAATACAGTTTATAACTCTAATATTCACAATTCACAAATATCCTGTAACACGAAATATAAGATTCGTTTCTTACACCTGTGTACATACAGATGTATGCCTTTTGTTTATCGATAAGATACATTGTGTGTATTCGTTTCCAGTGAGTATAGGTTTGGATTACAGATATATCATCATCATCATCATCAGTAATCTGTCAAGATGACAGGTCCACGGTCTCTTCCAAAACAGTTCCTCCACTTGATGCGATCTAGAGCTTTCTCCTTCAAATGAAAATATCCTCTTCTGTCCCCAAGTCCATCCAGCATCTTCTTACGTCTTCTTCCTCATCGTCTGGTCACTTCTGTCCGCCCCTCTATCTTTCCTTCAATAACTTCTTTTAGAAGGCAGTTACCGTGTAAGATATGATCAATCCAATTAGCCTTCCGTTTTCTTATTTCATGTAGGATATTCCTCTGCTCACTGACTCTAAATAACACTTCTTCATTTCTCACATAATTGGTCCAACTGATCTTCTGCATCCTTCTCCAACACCACATTTTGAAACTTTCCAGATGTTTCTGATCTACTGCCCTAAGTGTCCATGTTTCAGCCCCATACAGAGCTATGCACCAAATGTAGCATTTCACTAGTTTCTTCCTCAAATTTAAGTCCAATTTGCTGGTAAAAAGATTCTTCTTCTTNATGCTTCCATTGGCTGGATCGACAGATTTAGGAGACATGACATTGTTTACAAAAAACTATCAGAAGTGTTGACCCAGAAACTGTAGAAGACTGGAAAAATTATCAACTACTGCAAGAAACAGAAGATTATGACCACTGTGATGTAGTATACATAGGTTGGATAAAGGCTGCGCCATAGCTCAAGTGGTTAGTTGCTGGCTTCCCACCATGGTGGCCCGGGTTTGATCCCAGGTCTGGTCAAGTAGGATTTATGGTGGACAAAGTGGCGCTGGGGCAGGTTTTCTCCAAGTACTAAGGTTTCCCCTTCCAATCTTCATTCCACCAATTGCTCCACAATCACCCTCACCTACCATCTGGGGCTGGTACAATAGGCCAGAAGTGGCTGCAGTACAAGGGATTTAGTCCCACCCCACTAGCAATAAAAAAATAAAAAAATAATAGGTTGGATAAAAAGTAGTGGCAACACCTCTATAGTTCTAAAATGACTTTATTACCCGAGGTAAACACACTTACATTCCTTCAACGAAATCGCCCCCCATGTGTACCACTAATGCCGGTGGTAGTGATAAACTAGCACCTCTTGTAAGTGGAAAATATAAATGTCCATGTCAAGGACGTCAAGGGACTACCTGCAAAATATGAAGCTAAAACAAATTCTTGGGTGACCACCAAAATTTCTGTAGATTATCTAATCAAATGGTTAGAAAACTGCGTGCTGATAATAAAAAAAATCACTTCTATCAGTGTACTGCTCATGCGAAAAACACTACATTTTTCAGCGACATCAAAGCTCTATTTCCCTAGCTAACTATAACATCCAGCCACAGCTGTTATTTTGCGGAATTGTCCATGTATTCAAGTTCCATTATAGAAAGCAGTTCATTTTGAAAACTGAAAGTTTAAATCTTATATTTATAGACCCTTACTATACTATGTATCTTACATTAACCACACAAAGTTTTCAGTATATCTGAAGCCTACCTCCACTATCTGCTACTGGCCAAAACATGTTACAGTTTCAGCATATTATTTCTAAGGTGCCAGTTTGAAAAAAAAAATACAGGATCTCATCATTCAATATTACATGTCTTCATCCATAAATACATACTTACAAATCTCATTGGGTGATATATACGACTTCTCCTCTTCTTTGGGGTTCATCTTGTGATCCAAATATAACGCCCCTCGTGGCAGTTGACCCTCTGAAAATAACAGATCTTTAATACAATACAGTAAATTCCAACAGATACCAAATTTTTTTTCCAAGAGTGTGTGTGTGTGTCTCTCTCTCTCTCTCTATATATATATATATAGGCTCTGTGTTTTAGACATATACCCCAACAGTTCCTTGATGTCTGCAGTGGGGATGATTCCCTTACTGTCTACCTTCTCCTCAGCCAATGGTTGCTGCTGGTCCATATGAATATCCCGCAGCTCCTCAGTGGTCTGCTTAGCATTGTGGTCTTTCACCAACTCCTCAACATCCTCACTATACACTTCCAGGCCCATGAACATCCCCAGGGTCACTAGTTCCTCCACCACTGCAGCATTCTGTTCAGACTCCTCCAAGTCTCTGGCTGATACAGAGACTGACCAGAGATTCGTTCAGGAATATCACATATTCCTGTAAGAAACTTGGTCCCAGGCTTTGTCTGTAATCCTCAGGCAGTGGAGGATATTGAAATGATCTTTCTAAAAGTCCCTGAGGATTAGCCGGGTCCCTGAAGTCACCTCAAAGCACCTTTTGAAAATTGCCTTGCCAGTGAAATTAGAAATTACTTGTTGGATGAGAGGAGTTTTTTTTGGGGGGGGGCAATAGTTTCTCCTGGATGAAGCCATATTCAGCATTAAAATCTTCCAATCCTGGATGGTGTGCAGGTGCATTGTCGAAAACAGAAGGGCCTTGAGAGGTAAATTATTCTCCTCACAGATATTTCTTCAAACCAGGGCCAAAAACTTCATCAAACCACTCAGTGGAGAACTGCCTAGTTATTCAGGATTTAGGATTTGACCTCAACATTACACTAAGCCTGTTTTTGTGCACAGTGCTTTCCTTAATAGCCCTGGGGTTTTCTTAGTGGTACACTAACAGTGGTTTTATCTTGAAGTCCCATTGGCATTAACACACATTAACCTACCTTTCATAGGAGTGTGTCCTGTTAAAGCCTTCTTTTCCTTTGTGATTTAGGTCCTCTTTAACATTTCCTTCCAGAAGAGGCCTGTCTCATCACAGTTGAATACTTGCTGGGGGATAAGACCCTCCTTATTCACAAAGTCTTTTAATTCCTTCACAAATTTTTTGGCAGCATCTTTATTTGCACTGGCAGCCTCCCCATGTCTAACCACACTGTGAATGCCTGTACTTATTAACTAACTCATGGAGTTGAGCCCTTCTTGAGGAGCCGTCAATTCTGCAGCTACTCAAGAAATTCCCATCATTTTATGGAACCCGAAGGTTCATTACTGATCCCTAACCTGAGCCAGATAAATCCAATCCATACCATCCCATCCTATCTCTCTAAGATCCATATATTGTTCACCCACTTACACCTTCGTCATCCCAGTGGTCTCTTTCCTTCTATCTTTCTCACCAATATCCTATGTACATTCTTCTTCTCCCCCGTTCATGCCCTGCCCACATCATCCTCCTTGACTTGATCATTCTAATTATACTTGGAGAAGAGTACAAGTTATGAAGCTCCTCATTATGCAGTTTTCTCCAACCTCCTGTGACTTTATCCCTCTTGGGTCCAAATAATCTCCTCAACACCCTGTTCTCAAACACCCTCAGTCTATGTTCCTCCCTTAATGTCAGAGACGAAGTTTCACACCCATACAGAACCACAGGCAAAATTGTGGTTTTGTATATTCTTATTTTTATGTTTTTTGACAGCAGACAGGAAGACAAATGGTTCTGGACTGAATGGTAGCAAACATTACCCGAGTTCATTCCCCACTTAATTTCTTCCTGTATCAGGTTTTGATTTGTTATTGTCATTCCCAAATATCTGAACTGTACCACGTTTTCCAAACAACTGTTACCTATGAAGAAAGTCGTCTTCTGGGATCGGGCTACTGCACTCTGTATTCGCAAGGCAATTCACCTGCCCTGAAGATGGAGGCGATACATTCCTCCGAAACGTCGGCTGAAACAAAGAATACACGTTGCCAAGTTCCCAGAAGACGACTTTCTTCATAGTCATCGCCGTGAAAACCTCAAAACTTACAAACTGTTACCAATCTTTATGTCATGATTTTGCCCCGCATTTTGGTGACGAGACAGAAACATATACTTAGTTTTCTCTGTGTTTACTTCTAGACCAACCTCTTTACTTGCGTCAATTAAAGTTTGTGGGTTTCTCTTATAGACCGCCTCTGTCGTCTAGTGGTCAGAGTTCCTGGCTACAGATCCAGAGGTCTGGGTTCAATTCCCGCCGCTACCAGATTTTTTGAGAACGGGGTCCACTCAGCCTCATGAGGATAATTGCGGAGCTCTTTCAAGGAAATGGCGGCTCCAGTCAAGAGAACCGAAATTAACGACCATTGGGATTCTTTGCGCTGACAACACGACACCCTCTATCCGCTAAATTTGGCACTAACTTAGCCGAAAAGCGGCGGTCGCTCGGTCGGTATGGTTCGCTTGCGGACTAGAACAACGGAGTTTGTTTTTGTGTTTTTCTTTATGGTATCTATATATCAATGAATGGCTGTTCTCTTTTTAAAATTGTCGACCCACCCCTTACTATTCTTAAATTCTCCAGCATCATGGGTATCTTTTGTAGTGTGACTATACAGATGTCTAGCCTTCTCACCTATAGGGGCTTCACACACTATCACGAGCCACCTGTTTTTCATTGATCCAAACCATTAAAAGCTTTTCCACTTCTTTCACTGCTGGAAATCTTTTACTGGTAAAGGTTTTTACCCCTTTCGCCACATTATCAGCTTTAATGGCTTCGTTGTTCTTCAGTATGGTCGATATGGTTGACTTAGCCTTGCCATACTGAGCAGCCAGGTTCAGTAAACGCGTACCACTTTCCACTTAGAGATCCCTTTTCCGTTCTATCATAGAAATTACGATATTTCTCTTAGGCTTTTCATCTCAAATTAACTTTCTTTGGTGTCATTGTGAATGGGTATTATTGAAGATAATATAAAAATAACCAAAAGAAATAAATAAAACGCTTAATACCGACTGAATTTGCGAGATGCTCACTGAACCAGTCACGGGAGAACTTATCGAGCAACTGCGCGTGCGACCAAGCAGAGATAGAAGGCGACAACGTGACGACCACGTGACGACCACATGATTCTTTGTTGGGCTTTCGAGTTTTTGTTCGAGTTTCAAAACCTGATTTTCCTTGAATTTTTTGTTGCAGTTTTAAGTTGTTAGAACATCAAACCTTTCGAAATTCGAGGCTCCGCTGTACTAATTTTAATTGCAATAAATTAGTAACTTAGGAGATTAAACATGCTGATAGAAAAATGAACTCATCCCATTTATGCATTCATTTTAGTCCTGACGCCTAAAAGCCATTTAAAATCGAGTTACATTGAAGCCAGTGAGTGACGAGTGCCGTCTAATATCGTTATAATTGTAATGTACTCTGAAACTGATAACATAATAACGCCTTTATGTAGTACTCCTACCGAGCAAGGTCTCTTAAACGTAACGGTTATAATTTTACTCGGCAAGTCTCCGGTTCCAGTCGTCCCAGGACACCAGCTATCCTGACGGAGGTCTTTAATCGTTTTCCTCAGTTCATCCTTGCATTGAATTAGACCACATCCTTTCCAATCCATTGTTCAGTCTCGTCCAGTCATTCGACTCTGTACAATCTGAGTCAATGAGAATGTCGTTAAATAAATTTAGCTAATTCATGAAGACATGCATAGACGAGTGTGCATTTATAGCGCCACCATTATTAATCTCGACACTAGATGGAAGTGCCTGGTCAGTTTCAAACCCCGGCCGCTATACATCCGGGGAGAATGCCTCCGGTACACACTGTGTAGGAGCTTGGTTGGGCACCAGAGCCCCTATTGATGTTGTGCCCTTCCGGGAATGGAAACTCGATTCATCGGTCGTCCAAACCCATGGCCTAGCCGCTACACCACTGAACAATCCCGACCCCATGTTGTTAAATAAACTGCAAAGAAATAATTATAAGCGTTTATGATCGCTTATTTTGGAGCCAGATATTTGTCCAGTTATGTAATATCCTAGGTTTAAATTTGGATGAGCCTCAAATAGGCGTAAACTTTTAACAGTGGATATGAGCCTGCTTGATATGTACACAAGGCCAGCCTAGCCAGTGTAATAAGTTCCTTAGAGGTTTTAGGCCTCTTAGGCAAAGTGGCCCCTTATTTACATTCTGGATTTACCATTGCCGGCTTTCTTTCTTTCTTTCTTTCATTGTTTGTTTGTTTGTTTGTTTGTTTGTTTGTTTATTTTTAACACTCGTTCATTCGATCTCCATCTGAGTGTACCTGTTCACGATAAGCCAGAAAAGTCTGTGTGCAGGAATTTTTCTTTTTCCTTTGGCGCTACAGCCCCAGTTTGGGCCTAGGCCTACCTCCATGAAACTCCCCGTTTCACTTCGGTTTACTAGATCTTACATTCGGTAGGACTCCTTGGGCGGGTGATCAGCTCGTCGCAAGGCCTCTACCTGTACACAAACACAGAAAAACGCCCATACACAAACACTAAATATCGATGCCCTGAGTAGGATTCGAACCCACGATCCCGGCTTGCGAGCGAGCGAAGACAGTGCATGCTTTAGACCGCTCGGCTACCGTGACCGGCGTGTGCAGGCATACTCCGAAATTATTTTATTTTTCGTAAGGTCAAAGGCTACAGGATGACCTTGATTCTTGGTTTAATTAACGATACTTTGTAAGCGCATTGAAAATGTGGGGTCAGACGGTATGACGATTGTGCCATAGCTCATGTAGTTAGACGACAATGCAGCATTGGTGGGGCACTGAGCAGGCACGTTTCGTTTACACATGGCCCATGTCTGACATCGAGGTTTCAAGTCCTTGAATACACGTGTATATGCTAGCAAGAGCTATATGACTTTCTATGCCGACCATAGTGACCGCGGGATCTAAGGCATGAATTGTTTTCGTCCGTTCCAACACTGGGGTTGTGGGTTCGAATCCCACTCCAGGCATGGATGTCTGTGTGCGTTTATTCTGTGTGTAGGTAGGGACCTTGCCACGAGCTGATTCCCCGTCCAAAGTGCACAACTGACTGTGTATAGGATTAAGAAACTGAAAAAGCAGCCAAAGTCCAAAGGGCTATAGAATCATTAAGAGAGAGTGACTTTCTGTTAATCAGTAAGCTTTATGCTAATATTGTATAAGACGTAACAGAGGCTGTGTATCTTAACTTATACCTATCATATTTATTCGAGATATATTTTCACTCGCATCAATTGATTTTGACGTTAAGAAAAATGACCGTAAAACTTAATAAAATGAAAGAAAGTATACATGGTAATACTTGTTTTACATGTAGAACTTTTTAAAAAATTAGTGACTGAAGTGAGAGAAAATATCATTAAAACCCTTAAATAAAGCGATCCTTAAAAGTGCCTTGTATAAATTTTTATAAAAATTTGTCAAATGACTTAAGAGTACTTACACTAGCTCAGTAAGCACTTGAAGAGACCCTTAAATTGACCCAAAGTAAATCAAAATAAAAAGTATCTATAAAAGTATGTCTATATGCACCGTACGGTGTTTGATCTAAATAAATAGGACAAGTAGTGCGGCCCTGTAGAACACGGGCTAAAGAAACTAATATGTGGTTTCCGAGATTTCCTAGAACACATAATAGAAATAAGAATCAGACATGTAGAAAGCAGTCTTCTGGGATTTGGCACCGTGTATATGTGATGTTAACCGACGTTTCGGAGGAAGGTACCGGTTCTCACGGTCTCTTCGCTTGCGGATTTCTTATATTTTTCCTTCTCTCCTGAAGATGGAGGCGATACGTTCCTTCGAAACGTCGGTTAACACCACATATACACGGTGCCAAATCCCAGGAGACTGCTTACTTCATAGTCACCGCCGTGAAAGCCTCAAATCTTACAAGAATCAGACACATTGAAACATCGGGATTGGGTTAAATAGGCTAAATATAAGCGTAAGCAAAATGTGTAGAGTTTTGGTCTGTGTGAACTGCAAGAATAGCTGTGACTGGAGGGTAACTGGGTTATTTAATTCAGTTAACTGTTGTCTTCATCGTTTATGAATAATGTTTTGACTTACTCTGTCCATGTGTATAGAGATGGCTGAAGTGACCTCAGCAACAAACATGCGGGCATGAAATGCTACGTTTACTTATAATTAATATTGAGACAAGAAACTGAACCATTTTTTTTAAATGCCCTAGCTCAGCTGTGTAACGTGGATAGCAGAGAATCCTTTTGCATATGGCACAGAGCCAGCTCTCTGTGTTTCAGTCCAGGGTCAGATAAGTCAATCAGTCTCGTTGTTCATTAAATTTGCTCGAAGCAAATATTCGTCTGTTGGAGGGACTGGTGGGTGTACGCAGCAGATGTAAGCCTGCATAAGCCTGAATGGTTTCACGTCTCATTCAACAGATGGCAGCAGAGTTATGTTACGTAACCCACTGCTCGACTGGTGTTTGGTCCTGCAACCCGGTCAATGGGATTTCAAGTGTCAACGCTGGTGTTTCTTTGTCGGCTGTTTCTACTCTTCTCTCAGGATGACTTTAAAGCAACTGACATGATGAATTGGAATAGATGCGGAAGGAAGTAGTCGTGGTCTAATCGAGGCACTATCCCGGCATCTGCGTGAAGTTATTTAGGACAGCCAAGAACTTCAGTCAGGATAAACTTTGACCCCACCAAAGAATTGAACCCATCACTACCTGAATACAAGTGAAGACCTCTAGACCAGAATTCCCGACTCTCGCGGTTCTGTAACCACCACTGGTTCGAGAAATGTTTCAAATGCTTTACCTACATGTTCGAGGTCAAGGGGTTTCATTTATGTGCAAATAAACATGTGATTTACGTGAAAAAAATCTTTATATTCTTTTCATTTTATAAGTTGTAGCGATGTAACAGGTGACAAAATTTCACTCTCATTCCATTCAAAATTCTTAAAACATTTTATTTAATATTAGAGTGTGTTTCCAAAGAAAATCCATGGAATAAGCGGTCCGTGGTCGAAAAGTGTTTGGGAGCCCCTGTTCTAGACCAACCTGTCCTATCAATACTCATGTTACCGAGCCAGTGTTTTTCTTCAGTTGAGTCAACTTTAGTTTTATATTATCTCCCTATCTGTACTTAGGTCTCTTGAATGTCTCTTCCATTAAAGCTTTTGTTGAAAATGTTGTGTGTTTTCTCGTTTCCCAACAATCTAAACTTACTTTATTTAATAAACCCAATAATATTAGACGAAGATTAGAAACCATGAAGCTCTGTATTGTGTAATTTCTCCACCATCTTCTTATGCACGCCTTCTTGCATACAGACATTCTCCGACATCTTTCGCCTCCGTTCCTCGCCTCGAATGACAATACACCAGGGATATTCGGGGTCAAGATTGTGAGGAGCCGGGTGGTTCAGTCCGTACCGCCATGGGCTGCTGGACGGCGACGGAATGGGTTTCGATTCCCAGTAGGCGCAAAAGATTTCTTCTGCTCCACAGTGTTCAGACTGGCTCTGGGGTCCACCCAGCTTCCTCTCCAGTGGGTACCTGGCGCTCCTTTCCTGGATTAAATCTTCAAGTTCGTGAAGTTAACCAGTGACCACCACTCAATAGCGAGGTTAGAAACGGTACAGTTTTGACTTCAGACCCCATAGACCTTCACGGCGTGGCGCTTAAGCATAGGAACAACCCTACATTTACCTTCTATTAACTATTCTTTAATTAAGAAGGATAAATAGAACATTTCAGGACGTTTTACCCCACAACTGTACAAGCGGATAGAATCAAACTGTGTACAAATGACTGAAAATGCTAATTTGGTTGAGCGTGTTGTAGTGTGATATCAATTTTCACAGCTTTCCCACTTAATGGACCAGAAATGAATGTGGCGATGGACAGACCTTCTGAATGTTCCTGTGGGACAGCAACCTCCGGTTTTGTCTGTCAATTATAGTGATCTAGCCGACCAGTGCAAAGCGCAAGTCCCAATGGGACTGAATCCCAATCAACCCGTTCATCCATCCCCCGTGTCAAATTGATCTAATTGTTCTTCAGTTGTTACTGCACTCAATCAGCTGATTTACGTAAAAATGGGCGCGAAGCTGGGTCCAGCCTTTACCATTTGAAATTTCTGGGATAAGACCTCCCGAAATATGTCTTGTATCTTGTATCTTCATAAAAGGTAACCGAATAGACTTTCACAAAATGTTTCATACAGCCTTTTTATAGAATATATGTATTTATCGACTCAGTCTCTAACAGAAATGAGTACCAGGAATTAATTAATTAAATAATTTTCCCGGGGAGTAAAGTACGGCCGGCGCGTAAGGCTGACAACCTTAACGCCATCTTTGAGCCGATTGTCTAGATAATGTGGGACCCTGAACGTCTCATAACCCTATGGGCCTTCACG
Organism: Cryptotermes secundus; assembly: GCF_002891405.2. Classification (NCBI taxonomy): domain Eukaryota; kingdom Metazoa; phylum Arthropoda; class Insecta; order Blattodea; family Kalotermitidae; genus Cryptotermes; species Cryptotermes secundus. The sequence continues at coordinate 4,565,916 of NW_019730108.1, forward strand.
GCCTCTTACAGGGATAGCTTTACTTATTTTATACGTATTTAAAGGCAGGATACAAAAATTCCGGTTACCAGGTGGTCTTGGCGCCTAATTTTTTTCACTATGTCCAGAAGTTTTTGTTTCCTATAGAGTGTTACTACTAACGCACGACTCGTGAAGGGTGGTAGATAAAATTATTTCCTTCATCACCCTCCTGTAGTTTAACTTTTTCTGGGTTACTTAACCCGTTAGTCGATCACAGTGGTCGCTATGTCTAAGGCATGAAATGTCTTCACCGGCTCAAATACTGGGATCATGGGCTCGAATCATACTGAAGGCATGGATGTTTGCGTTTGTTCTGTATGTAGGTAACGGCCTTGCGATGAGCTGATCCCCCGTTCAAGGAGTCTTACCGGCTGCCTAAGTTTATGAAACTGAAGTAAAACGAAGCATTCCACGGATACACTATGCTCCAAGTGGGAGCAACAGGACTGTATATATATAGTCGCGTGTTTGCTAGGCAACGCGACAAGAAATTTTACCCGGGTTTTGGGTTTGGCGAAGACTTTTAGTGGACTATCACTTTTTACACTCGCAAATACAATTATTCTCAACTTATAACATCGTCAGACGTTTCCTCTTCAGTATTGCAGTTACTTGCACCGCTGATCTTGGTGAAGTGTCTTCTGCTCTGCTCGGAGCTCAACTGTCCTTGGTCCCTTGTCGAATACGAACTTACTCCTAAACAAGTCGAATACAGACTCTGCGGGTCTAAGTCTCATTCTCATTTTACGACCGACGGTCTTGGCATAAAGCTCCCGTCTGGGGCTTGCGACCATATCTTTATTTCTGTTAGACAGTTAAGGTCATTTTATTTTGTGGACCCCTCTCTCTCTGGCCAGAGGAAGGGTCTGTCTGTTGTATATGCTGCTGGTCCTTGCCAGCGCAGTCTTTTTTGACTCTGAGTCCCTTGGTAATCGAGACCATATATTACTGCCTCAAATTCGAGATTCTCTTTTCGTCTCCTCCTACGACTTCTGCGGGTCTCTTGCCGGATACGAACTGTTACCTCTTGCACTCAGACTGAGTAGGGAACACCTTGTCGAAGGGTTAATTTCGTCCGCTGCCATGCAACTGCTTCTTTTTGCCGCGGGAACACGTGTCTGCCTCAAACAATTCGTTTGTAACAGTGGAAACCCCACTGTTAGACTTTCATTTCTGGGGCAACGATTGCTAGCCGTTGACTAATGATGGACTTCTTATCGTCCTGCTTTCAGGCTGCACGTCACAATATATATGACCGCATCTGTAGTCTAGTGGTCAGAGTTCCTGGCTACAGATCCGGAGGTCCCGGGTCCATTCCCGGCGCTACCAGATTTTCTGAGAAGTAGTGGGTCTGGACCGGGGTCCACTCAACCTCGTGAGGATAACTGATGAGCTATTTCAAGAAAATAGAGGCTCCGGTCTACAAAACCGAAATTAAAGGCCGTGGGGATCCGTTGCATTGACCATGTGAAGCCCTCTATTCGCTAAAGTTGGCATTAACTTCGCCTAAAAGCGGCGGTAGCTCAGTCGGTATAGTTCGCTTGCGGACTACATGTCACGGAGCTATATATATATAAGATAGATAGATAGACTTAACTCTTTAAGGTACGAATTTGTCCTGAATAATACGTATTTATATCATCGGTTCATATTTTGCAATATAAACGCTATGTTTACATTTTGTAACCGTACCACTGCTATGCAACCTATTTAATTGTAATTAATTTTAGTAATTAGAACTTTAATTGTTCACAATGAGATGCAATGAACAAATGCAGTGGGACATAGGTCTATTCTTGCATGTAAGAGTTAGCGTCTTCCCACACGTGCAGCAGAAAGGGGAAGACACCCTGTCGCGGGGTTCTTAGAAATTTTACGTGAAAGTGTAAGAACGAAATCTTTTGTGAATTCAATACCTGACAGCTTTTGCATGCAATAACTTAAAATAGTGAAGTTTTATTGACCCAAGCCAAGCTTCGCATTTGTCAAGATTCTGACAAAGTACTTTGGACCTCAGAAACCTAAACTCATTGCGAGCTTTAAACGGAGTGGAGGAATAGCTAATTAAGATACTCCTGTTTTTTAAATGTGACCAATCCTAAAATTTAAGGGTGTGACAGAGCCGAGACGCTGATGGAACAAGGACTTGATGGTTCGAAGGGAAGTCAGTTGTCGAAGTCAGTCACACACCGGCCCCCGTAGAAATCAGACGTAAAAGTTACACGCCGGAGCTTATAGAAACAAGACATAAAAGTTACTGATTTTGAAGTTGTACTAAGAAGTGGCTCAACAAATGTTTAATAATAATAATACATCTAAACTTGATATGTGCTTTTGTAGTTTGTGTTCATCCTGCTTCTTCGAGTTGTGGCGCGTTCAAGGCTCTGAGACAAGAGAACCTCAGCTCTACCGAACCAACAAACCTCGCCTCTTTATAAATTAAATAACCCTGAGATAAAATTTAGAACAAGAAAGAAGCACCTACAAGTGCGACCAACGTGTGTGGGCGAGAGAAGACAGTAATTGAGTTTAACAAAAGGGGGCGGTAAACAAAGTGGCGCAGAAAGTAAGGGAACGAAAGGGGACGGTTATAATTTTACTCGTAAAGATTAACATATTGATATTGTTTACAGAAGTAATCGTTCCTTATTTTGAAAATCATGTGAAACACTTAAAAAATGAGTTGGTAAAATGCAGAGTTTTTAATGTTGAATTGGGTTGTTCATGTGGTAATCACTCTTCTTCAAGAGTTAACGTAAGCCAGACTATAGAGTGGGAACTGGAAGAATGGTGAAAAGGAATGGTTTTAAAGAAAGCTCGTCGAGTTAATCGAGATACCATCCCATTTACCTGGAGGGACTGAGGAAAGCCACGAAGTCCTCAGTCAGGATTGCAGGTTTCATGGCGAGATTACCGGAAGACGAGTCTACAGCAGTGTTGCTATACCACCTCGTTCAGTCCCTTCCGGTATCCCTGTCTTCTTTATTGCTTTTCATCCTTCTTATGTCTACCGTACCCCTATTTCCCTCCCACTCTCTTCCTCACTATGCAGCATGTTAACTTAGCTCCTTCATTCCGGTCTTCCTTTGGTGTGACCCTTTCGTACCCTTATCTCTTCCCCACCTTCCTCCATTCTTGCTTTCCTATCACTTTTATTTGTTCACTCTATTCTAATTTCTCCCTGTCTTCCTTCTTCCCTCTGCATCATGTTAAAACAGTTCGCACTCCCAGTCTTCCGTTCCTGTAATCTTGTGGTAGCTTTATATTCTTCACACCTTCTTTATTTGTTGGTTTTCTTTCATTCTTATTTGTCCGCTCTACCAGAACTCCTGCTCTCAAATCCTTGCAGCGGCAGAAAATGGTTTATATTTGCACTATTTGCACATAATGGCGCATAGAATTTTCCTCAAACACGATAGGAATATCCATTTATGGGTAGATGTTTAATTTGTGCTTTTGTTAAAAACCGTAAGCAGATTTATCACCCTAGGGATCCTGGTTATTATTGTGGCTCCTTATTTTTGGAGATGGCGCCTAAATTTATAAAGTACGAGTACTGACCTTTTATCTTATAAGACATATGCCTATTTATAAACTAAATTTTAAATGCTGAATGCTGTGATTAAGAAACACAAACAACATATTCTGTAATTATAATCTGCAGCACATATACAGGTATGCTACATTATTTTCCTGGTACATTTGTGTGACATAAGGAATTGATTCGGCAGCGGTTTCTGACGACTCACTTTTTTCGATGGTATAACATGAAACTATGTTTGTTGTTTTCTCATCTCATACCAACTGAGCACAAAACACAATGACACTAATCACACCGCAGCCAAGTCCAACTCAAATTTGGTGCTAGAAATCTGTGGTAATGACTTTCAAGTCTGAACTGCAGCCTAACTCAGCCTGACGCAATTTCTATCTCGTATGACGCTTAAATCGCTCTTATCAGTCTTCTCAAACATCTCTTCAAACATATAATTGTACATGACATTAGATGAAATTCTCATTTTAATGTGTTCGATTCTTTTTCTAACTTCTTCGATATGCTGGACATTTAATGAAATGAACAGACAACAATCTCTGTGTAGTGAGATATCCGTGGCGTGAGTAGATTTGCGACAGTAAACTTCTATCTGAACTAATTGAAAATCATTGTCTATGAGGTATGCAAAACTGCAGAAATTCAAATGTGGAAAACATGATAATTCTTTTTACTTTAATTTTCAGTGACTATAAAATAACAATAGGCATGTGTTTAAAGGCAATTCATACAAATAAAAATGTGGCAGCATATGACAACCCCAGCGTGTTTTTTCTAATTTGTTTTGTGACGATATGTTATTTAGGGCTTCCTATAAAGTAACGGAGACAACAAGCCTCAGATAAAGAAGGCGTGCGACGAAAGCAGACATAAATTCATGAAAAATCACTCGCTAACATATGTATTAACACCGCTGTTTTCCAACCCGCCTTTGTTTTTATCAGCGCAGTCGGAATGGTGCTATCCCTGCTACACCTGTTTCTACCTTAGGACAGTGTATGATGGCCACTGCAAGTTGTCCTCACAGATCAAACTAAGGAAGATCGGTATAGGTACGGGAAACTAGCTGGGTCGGTTTGCATGAGTCTCAGGGTAGCGATGCCTAAGAAAGCGTTTTTCTGAGAGTTGAGCCAATTGACGTTTATTCACCTGCTAATTCACCACACTGTTAAATTAATGTATTCTTAGCTTTAAGTTACAGCGTTACACTATCGGCTAGCTATATCCCGGAGCGTGCAAGGGTCACGTCCGTTGAGTTCGGAATATTGTGAAAGTCTCCCCTTTTGTGGAATGGCTTGCACCCCCACGCCGGGAATTCGAAAGATGGTGTTGACATATACTTTTTCATCCCATCTTCCATAGGAAGCTTGAACGAGG
>NW_019730108.1:4571082-4594227 GCF_002891405.2 Cryptotermes secundus
TATATATATAGAAACACAGCAGAGACATCCATTGCTAAACAACGGGAAGCTAAACATGTTCCCAATTGTTATGAATTCAACGAGAATATACGTCCGTTGCTGGGCAGCGGATTTGGTTGCTACGATATTACAGGCGTGCCCGGTACAACCTAGGCGTGAACACATTACTGGATTTCTATACGATTCTCTTGAAGTTGTGAGAGGAGAGGTCTTTGCCAGACAGAACAATGAGTCATACTGAGTAGTAAGACTAGAGACTAGAGACCAGTCCGGGAAGCAAAAATTCGAGAGAGAGAGTTCCAGGGGATTGAGGATGGAGTATTCGAGAGTTGAAGTCACGAATAGTAAGCAGACGTTGAAATAATTTCGTATGTCATAGTTACAGTAATCCTCAGAGTGTCATAATTACTTGTACTTACGGCTTGTGATTATCCAGAACACAGATTCACTAGTCAAAACTCCGTCTACATGTCACTAATATCCGTGACAATATATATGTATAATGTTGACATTCCAGTTCTGCCAGAATTTAATTTCGATCCATGCTACTCTGAATTTGTTCTCTTTATTACATGAAAGAACAATATAATTGTTGCAGCCTGTTTCTTCTCGGTTGCACTTACAGTTATATCATATATCATGGTTGAAACTGCAGGTATGAATTCATAAATGTTGCAGAAACAGTATGAACAAGGGAACACTCTGACTGCATGCTACCTAGTTGCAGAATCGATGCGAAATATTTATTTCCAATCATCTACACTTTTCGTGAATTAGTATTATCTTCTCTTGATAGGTAGTAATTAAATATTCGCTCATTTTCGTGACGAAGGAACGTGTAACACGTAAAGAACTGTTCTTAAAGTACAAAAGGTGATGGAACATAATTAGTGCACCTAAGTTGAAAGAGTAAATTTAGTGTTTCTAATGAGAAACCTCCTTTCCGCCAATTCACTCCTCGGAGGTCCACCGTCCAATCAGCCACGGAAAGCCTAGAACGTAACTCTTGTTACCTAATTAAGAAATTGCTTATTGAGTACCTTGTGAATATGGATGAATGATTAGTAAGGAAATTATTCGTTATAAGGGAGGTCAAAATATTCAAACGAAATTTGTTTTGTCTTTAGATAGGAATCACACTGTCGCGTAGCATGTGTGTGACTACAGACGGTGTTTGGATTGGTGACTGGATTTATTGACCACTTATACACACCCGACTCGTGACTACACGTTACAGGTCACTGTCACACACAGACTAGTGTCCTCAAAATGTTACAGGCTTCGCTAAATTTTTCTGGCAACAGATTTTAGAACAAGAACTATAACAGTCTCGTTGAAGTAAACGCTCTAAGTATCACATATAAAGTCTTCTCTTCACAGCCGGACTTTTAACTGAGCACTCTTGCAACTAACTAGTTGCCCCAAACCTTCCCGGTTAGAGCATCTTGGTACGGATAACAGAGAACATCGTTTCTTTGTTGCTGTACCATTGTTGCATTCGTGTCTGTTGTTGCGGGAACGTGTTTACCGAGCCGTTGCTTAGAACCGGCTCTGATATATTCGCTCATTTCGCGGTCGTTGCATAGTAACGCCTCTCCACTCTACAACACTAAGAATTTTTAAAATGTAGCTATGAAGTATCAGGATTGCGGTCTTCTGAGATGTGACGTCCTTTGTTTTGGTAAATGGTTACTGATGTTCCAAGGCACTCTTAGTCGCCATCTTCAAGTCTGCCCTCATACTGTCACACACAAGAAGATCCTTATCTTGATGATCATAATCGTGAGAACCTCAGTCTCAAAACAGTGAAGAATGTTTAAACTTATTTTCTTTTAAATATCTTAAAAATCCAACTACAGTAAAATAATTAAGCATAGACTATGATTATAAATGTAGTTTTATGTATTTCATGTAGTTCATGTATTTCCCGGCTTACCCCTGGAGAACGCTCCCTATTACCAGTTGGATAGGCTGGCCTCAATGCAGTAGAGAAGAGAAAAAGCCCTTGTCTCTACCGGAAATCAAATTCCGCTTATCCAATTCGCTAGCCTGATCTCCGTACTGAGTTATTCCGCCCCCAGAATGTAATTGTGAAATTTCTGAAACTGGTCTGTCCATGAATACATAATCATCTTACTGATTCTCACCCGACTCTGTATAAAACATGCAGCTGGCAAAACGTCATCAAAGAAACAAAGACACACCTTCGGCACACCTTTTATTCACGGACTGAGTCATTTGAAGTCCGCGAATTGTGCCGCATGACCATTCAACAATGATGAATGTAGACAAATATTTTCTCGCTTTAAGCCACCGTGTCTAGGTCTCTGATGGGTATTTTCGTCCACTGGCGAAAAGCTGGTTCTGAGACCTTTCCGATATTTCGGCGGCAGACTGTCTGGTTTGGAATAAATCGAAAAATAAATAACGCCACATATATAAAGACGTACAGGAAGGATGAGAGATTGGCTTCTTCCAAATTGGTTTAAAAGTAGGTGGCTACATTTCAGTATTAACATTTATAAGAATGAGGTCAGTAAATAGGCCCCAGATGGAAATAAAACGCAAAACATATACTATTAGAAATTGAAAAAAACATTTATCTCTTGACATATCCTCCACCAACATTGATACACTTTGTCCCATCGCTTTACCAGTGCCCTGAAACACGCAGCACAGAAGTCTTTTGAGTGCTGTCTCAGCCACTTCCGCACCTCTGTTTTTATTTGTTCGTCATCAGTGAAATTTTTGCCACCGAGCTGGGTTTTTAGCGGGTCAAACAAATGGAAGTCACTAGGGGCCAAATTCGGGCTGTAAGACGGATATTTAGGAAGTCCCCCCTTCAGTTCATGAATTTTTTCCTGGGTTACTCGTGCTGTACGGGGTCTGGTATTTTCATGATGAAGCAGCACCACTCTTTTCAGATGGTCAGGAAGTTCTCTGCGAACTGCGTCCAGAAGCTTCAACAGAACTTCAAAGTAGAGTGCAGAATTCACATTTTCACCGCGCTACCGAAAATGGGCTAAGAGTACTCCCTGAGAATCCCCAACACAGTAAGCATATCCTTCCCAGCTGATGGCGTAACCTCAAACTTTTTGGTTGAAAGTGAACTGGGATGTTTCCGTTGCATTGAAGCACTCTTTGATTCGGGTCGGTAGTGATGCACCCATGATTAGTCTCCAGTAACAATCCTGTTAAGCACATCTTCTCCTTCATCTGCATACCGCAAGAGATGTTGCATGAACAGGCCTATCCGGTTCATGCTTTCTGGACCCTTCAGTTCTCTCTGCATCCACCGTGCCCACACTTTCCGAAACTTCAAACGATCATGCATCATGCTGTATGCTAAGCCATGGCAACAACCTAGTGCAGTTGCTACACTGGCTGTCGTTATCTTCCTGCAACCCTTCCACCCGCCGCACAGTTGCTTCTGTCGCAACCTGGTGGGACGTCATCTGCGACTTTCGAACATCCTTGAGAGAATTTCTCGACCCAGCTATGAAACGCTATTGCGCGATAAACACTTCCCACCGTGAACAAGGAATATTTCTTTATGGGTATCATTTTCATTCAGTCTTTTGCCTAGAAAAAAGCATAAATAACACTGCTCTTCAGTAGTATGCGCCTCAAGCACGGTCGCCACTTTGACTACTGAAACCAGCCTCGGAATCTGTGCATGTGCGTCTACTACCTAGACTGTTATGACGCTGGACGGTTCTGCTACCTAGTAATAGATATAGAAAACCTATTACATCTATTACAGCTGCTTTACTTCCATTTGAGACCTACACACTGAGTCTCCCTCCTACTATGACTTTGCCATTAAATAAAGGAACTGACATAATATGTTAATCTGGTTGTATCTATGTGCAGTTTATTGCTTCCTACTAAATTACCACTCCTCATAGACCTAAACAGGCCATATTTTCTTTGAGAGGACATACGTGTGTGCAGTATTTTAAAACACTCTTTTCCAGACAATGTGTGTCTACAACTAAACGAGCCAGAAGTAGCATATCAGATTTAATTCAATTATTAAGTTGAATTTAAGAGTTTTAATATCCATTCCCTTTTCTTGCATCACAGTTTAAGCATATATACAGACCTGCAAGCGTTCCTAAATTAAAGACTTGTAAAATGAACTCTCCTTCTGGAGAATGTCTGCCAGTTCTCTTCTTGTATTTCTTCTCTTTCCCCTATTCTTTATCCATCTCTCTTCCCTTAAAAGTATCGTTGTCATTTGTCCCGTCTTTCTTTCTTTCTTTCTGTCTCTCAGTTCGTTTCTCGAAAGTATTTTCCTACTAATTTTACACCTCTCACATCTCCATTAAGTCTGGTCATAAGCCAGTCGGAGCGACGGCCATTACTCCTGCTAGGAGCTGTGGGGAGAATACTGGAATTAATTGAAAATCCTTCCCTTAAGACTATGCAACTCGTGTAGCTATGCAGTAAAGCGCAGAACTTCACTATTATTTAATACGACGATCCCTTTCAAGAGGCTCCTTCATGCGCACAAGACATTTTCCACTTACAGTGTTGAAGCTCACGTATCAAGCACCTCTTGATTCCTATGAGCACCGCAGTCAAACTTGGTACGGAAAATTGAATAACCAGTAAACGTTCAACAAATACCCGATTAAATGCTATGCTTTAATAGTAGCTTACGCTCCAAATGTACAATTCGTAAACAGTTAAATAGTGATACATGGTGATTCTGATGGCTGGAGTCTGGCGGGGCAGAACAGTTTTTGAACAGGTAGCCTGTGGTGTAGTAACTACACACTTTATTGTTTGTTTAAATTCACGTTAGATGGCCCTTGGCGCCAGCTCGTGGAAGATGGTTGCAGATGCGTTGAATAAGTAGTCGCTGACAGCAGAGATGAGGTGGTCCTCCAGGTTGCAAGGGTAGCATAGGGATAACAACACGGACACCTTGGACACGGACAGTGCTTCGTAAAGATACCAAACTCGGCCTCTTACTGTAATAGAGAAACGTAATGAAAGATATGAGTTTGAGGTTGTCGCGGTGGAGAATATTAAGATTAGGGTCTTCTGGGATGAGAAGTCATATGTTTTTATATTAGGTTCGAATGTTTCGGAGGTCCTTGTTGCCTCCCTCTTCAAGTTAGAAGGCAGACCACTAAAATTTCTCCGAAACATTGGTAGCTATCTAATAAACTACATGGCACTAGCTCGCATAAGATTTTAATTTGAATATCTTGAAGGTGTTTGATAACAATGCTCAGGAGAATGTCTTGGGTTTCTTTTTATTGCTAGTGGGGTGGGACTAAGTCTCTTGTACTGCGGTCACTTCTGGCCTATTGTACCAGCCCCTGATTATAGGTGAGGGTGATTGTGGAGCAATTGGTGGAATGAAGATTGGCAGGGGAAACCGAAGTACTCGGAGAAAACCTGCCCCAGCGCCACTTTTTTTCCTTGGCACTACAGCCACAGTGGACCTAGGCCTACCTCCATGAATTTCTACGTTCACTTCGGGTTTTCTAGATCTTACACATTCGGTAGGACTCCTTGGGCGGGTGATCAGCTGGTCGCAAGGCCTCTACATTTACACAAACACAGAAAAACGCACACACACAAAGTAAACATCCATGCCCTGAGTGAGATTCGAACTCACGATCCCGGTTTCCAAATGCCACTTTGTCCACCACAAATCCCACTTGACCAGACCCGGGATCGAACCCGGGCCACCGCGGTGGGAAGCCAGCGACTAACCGCTTGAGCTATGGCGAGACTTGTGTCTTGGGGTTAGTTACATGGCAGTAGAGAGAATTCACGCCGATCACAGTGGCCGCGCGGTCTATTCGCCCCGCTCGAACACTGGGATAGTGGGCTCGAGTCCCACTCAAAGTAGGGATATCTGTGTGCGCTTACAAAAGAGCATATATTTGTACACTGGGTGCTTGAATTACTGTCTGAAATTTGCTGAACACGATAGAATAGTGTTACTTGATTATAGATCACTCAGCATTGGGGAGAACAGAAATTTTGGTTGTTGTTGAGAATAATACATCATACACAACGGGATCCACTGCTTCAGAATTTAAAGTATCTGGAAGCTTAATTTGTAATTAATAATATAGTGAGCTCCAGAGCCTTAATTAAACTGCAGTGTATGAGATATCTGAAATCGCAGCAGTGAATTGTTATGAGCATTCACATGTCTGCCACCCTACCCCGCTAACTCGGGTTCGTAACTCAAATTCCTGCACTCTTCTTTTGTCGTTAGAAAGCATTGAATGCTCAGAACCTAAGGAAACGAATTTTAATTGGCCCATTGGAATGCTGAAGATATGCGTTGCCAAGGAGACAAGAAAGTAATTCTACAACACGAAAACTTCATATCCTGACGAAGGAAAGTTCCTGACAATGGCTGTAACACACCCAGCAGCGGTAAGTGCGGTCTAAACTAAAAGATCAAACCAGCGTTTCTCTCAGAGTGGAAAGATGTCTTGGGATTACCGCCCTGGAATCATGCAACATAAGCAAGTTTGTTGTAAAACATAAAAAGGAAGAGATAATTAACATAGGGAATTTTGTCTCTTTGCGGAGTCTGAGATTTATTACAGCAACATTTCTTGTTGCCCTTTAGTTTTGTTTAGGTCATAATGTTTGCTTTTACAGTTTGTTTCCCAAGGTTTGACGCTTAAGGTAGTTGCCGAATAAGAGAAAATATTGTCAGCTTAATTTTGAAATTATTACCCTTGAAAACAACTCGTTTTAATATGAAATTATACTGTATCTGCACTAATTCGTTTTTCAAGTGAGGGTTTAGAATACTCCATTAAAAAGAACTCCGTGGCCTGTAGTCCGCAAGCAAACTATACCGACCGAGTGACCGCCGCTTGTCGAAGTTAGTGCCAACTTTAGCGGATAGAGGGTGTCGCCTGGTCAGCGCAACGGATCCCCACGGCCGTTAATCTCGGTTTTCTACACCGGTTAGAATACTCCAGTAGTAACTTAAAATATAGTGTAATTTTTGCCAGTTAAAATAAATTTAGAGGTATTTGCTCACAGATTTAGTGCGGACTTGTTCCACAACATTTGTATTTGATTTGACGGAAAACGGCTTTCAGATTCATCAAAATTGCCAACTTTAGAAGCAAATGCAATTAATTGGGTGTGCTTTTGTATGCCACAAGCGGTGAATATCACGTATGAAATGCATCTGAATCTTAAACACATCTATATTTTATTTTTAACAGAGTAGACCACAATTTAGAGCACGTAATAAAGCTGTGCCTAGTTTCATTTTTAACTCTCGTAATGCTGTTTAATATCGTGTAAATATTTTAATATTTTTGTTTCCCAGTAGAGTGGAGAGCGCTCGACCGCCTGTCCGATGCGTATACTCGTATGTGTATCGTGGGCCTCAACTTTAGGATTTAGGTGGCCGATGGCATGAGCAGACCACTCGTCTGCATCTAGAGGGAAGTTGAGGGATGCGTGTAGTTTTATCTGTCTCCTCTCTACACGCCTTCATGTTGTGGTGCCCAGACACAACGGCAATTTTAGCTTACGTCGGCAAGAGCGTCAGTAGGTGCTGTTTAGTGTAGAACTCCACTTATTAGGCCATTACCGGCACGAGTTCTTATAACGCCTGTAATCCCGGGCATGAATTAACTCCCTCGAGTGTCGTCGTGAGAAGATTTATTCGCGAGACTTCCCACTCCAAACCCCTCGCTTCGCACTATGCATAGTTGCAAGGAGGACGCCTCCTGTACCTAGTAACCAAAATTAATGGTATATACAGCCCATCTATAATATTCCTGTGGCACTACATTTCGTCGGTTTGTATTGTGTTATTAATACAGCTGTTACTCTCACTCGATATTTGTAGATCATATAGTAAAGTACTCAGTAATGGAGATAAGGACACGGTGACATTTGTTACAACTTAAGGCTGTATACTCTAGGTACTGCACGAGTCGTGAAATAACCCCCTCAAAAGTAAATCAGCGCCTAGTATTACTAGATTGGTTCAGTCTTGGTGGCTGAGACTGACAGGACATGGGGTCAATATTGCAGTGAAATGGGCAGCATTCCTGCTTTGAATTCGGGGGGGTGGGGGGTGGCGGACTGAAATAGCGGCCCAGGTACCATCTAAAGTGACTGATATGTTTATCGTGATTTCCTCAGTGCCTCCAGGAAAATACCGGAATTTTACCTGGAATTAGGTTAAAGACTCCAATTCCATTCGCATTCGTTCCAAATAATCACTCACTTATCCACCCATTCGACGCTCTGTAGTCTGAGCCTCTGGCAAGTTCATTAAATAAAGCATAGACAAGTGAGAACTAAATCTGTTCTTTTGCAAGTTTGGCTGGGATGTTTCCTTGGAAGACCTAGACATGTACGGGCGATTTGAAAAAAAAAAAGAGTGCTTAGAAGTGAGTGTGTATAGGTGTGAGCTGGTCTAATTTGGCTCAGGAGAAGTTCCAAGAAGGAAATTTTGGACATAGTAATTGACTTACGGATTCTGTAAAAGCAGGAACATTCTTGGCCTGTTTAGTAACTATAAGATTTGCAACAAACATATGCAGCATGGAATTAGAATACAGTAAACAAATTCCCAAATATAACAATAACAATTTCCCCTGAAAGAGCTGGAAGCATAACTGCAGTATAAAAATAATCCGAACCAGTTATGATGCAGTGCTTCAAAACATAAAGTTCAAAATGTAGATCCAACATAAAAACAAAGTTTATGATTACAAATCACAAAATTTTGAACTTTCATGCAAAGAAATTGGATTATTAAATCTTCTCGAGTGAAGTTGTTCAGTTGTTAGAACTCCTGCTTCCTAATTGTCACATTTCTTCATCTAACCGAATATCCTGACAGGTTCTGTGAGTTTACTCAGGCTCCCATTTCAGGTTGTGGGATTATGGGTATTACCTTGAAATTAGCTGAGATGCTTCTTCCACATGGCAAGCGGACAACATGTTTCTATATAACAAAGTTCATCATTCGTCAGAAATTACAAAAGTTAAATTTAACCCGTCCTGCGTTACTGATGGAGTTTTTTCTCATTTTTAATATTTTATCCTTAACATGTTTCAGTCTTATAGACCATCCTCAGAAGGATATCAATACAATTACAAATCACTATTACAATATGTATTCCGAACAATAATACATACATACAGTGCCATCAGAATACAGTGAGTACAAAAATGTAATATTCTTAACAACTACAGCGACTTGTACTAATACGTTAAAATATTTCTAAATTACAATCAGTACGTTTAAGAAGATTTGTTAACATTTTAAAACCAAATTGATTCCTGTCCTTTTTATTTCTTCTCTTTGAACGAAGTGAAGCGTCTACCGCCTTGTGGTTCTGTTGTTTGGAGAAAAGGTTTCTGCAGTGTCGTCCTGCTGATGTTCGGGACGCGCTGTGTTGTTGTACAAATCAAACTTATTCGTCAGGAAATTGAGCACAAGATTGGGGTTGTAATACATTATAAGTAGGATCTTGCTACTTAACAGTGCTTTTCAGCTGAATAAGTTATGTAATGCCAAATATTAAGGTCATTGCAAATGCTGAACAGGAAATAATGTGAAATGGAGCTGTCATGGTCGATACGCGGCCTGTTATACCGGGAAATGGCGGATGAGCTGAGGAAACTCACGAATAACCGCACTTTAGATAACTGATCATCAAGCCGGGATTCGAAACCAGAAGCTCTTGAGGACGAAGCATGTGGTGTGATCACTATACCATTATAAATAGTGCTTTGCTTACATCTAAACATTTCCGAGCAACTGGAAGTGGGGGACGAGATTGTGAAACGCGAAATAATTTTTAATTTGGTGTGTGCATTGCACTGTACTACATCTGTAGCTGTCCATTTTTGGTATATTTTTGAATTACGATTTCTCTCAATTTATGAGTTTTGAATGATGGGTACTATTTGCGAAGACTCCTGTAAGTTCTAGAGCGGAGGTCTAGCCTAAGCAGAAAACAAGTTATGGGGGGATTATGGCGTTAAGTTGGATATTGGACATCGTTAAGAGTACAAACTAAGCGTTTATCATTGTTATTTATTATTATTACTTATATTGAATATTTGCCCAGCTGTAATCTGCGTATGAAATGGCTCATGACGTATTCATTACTAATGCTGCTACTTACGACGTTATTCTGACTGAGAAAACGAAAACAGATGAAGTTATATAAGTTTTGAGGTTTTCACGGCGATGACTATGAAGAAAGTCGTCTTCTGGGTTTTGGCGCCGTGTATTCTTCGTTTTGGCCGACGTTTCGGAGGAACGTATCGCCTCCATCTTCAGAGCAGCGCCTTTCACTTACCAATCATTACGCTACTGCCCTCTGCATTCACAAGCCATTCACCTGCTCTGAAGATGGAGGTGATACGTTCTTCCGAAACGTCGGCCAAAACGAAGAATACACGGCTCCAAAACCCAGAAGACGACTTTCTTCAGATGAAGTTATAATTCCGATTCGAAGAAATGACTGATCTCTACACTAAATCAGTATAATCATTTGAACGTCTAACAGATAAAACCATTGCCTTTAAATATATAAACAAATATGTTTAAAATATCCAGGCAACATGTGGGATTCGAACTCATAATTTGAATTTAAACTAAGATGAAGTCTCTTTCTAGATATTTAGGTTGGGATGGTTTTCTTTTCCCTTTTATTGCTATGAATTCTGAATAACTAACTTTTGATGGAAACCAGTAACGATTATAATTACAGAAGAAAGACAGCTGTAATTACATTTAAATCATACTCCTTACCACTTTAACGGATGACTATTGCAGCGAAATCCTATCTGCTGAGACTATTACGTAGGTGGAATCAACTTTCTGGGAACAGTTGCTTAGAAAACACGGTAGAGGACACTAATTACAAGCTCTGACAAAGGCACTTATTATTTCAAAAACTGAGGAAGACCTCTGTTGTCATTGCGTATTCTTAATCTGCTTCAAAGGGTTTATGATATACTCAGCGTATGAAAGTTGTGCCCATTATGCGTCCACTTCCTTTGCGAACACAATTACATTTTTTAAAGTTGGTGCCGCTGCTTAACGGTTTAGATGAGACAGTGCTGCTTCTCGTGTCCTCGATAACGGCAGGGAAGAGCAAGCGCCATCTTCGTTGATGTCTACTGCCATCTAGGATCGCTCATCTGTATCTTAGAGCACTTACGAAACTGGTGTACATGTTCTACCCAGATGTAGTGGTGCTTGAAAATAATTACAAGTTCATGCTTATTCTCTAGTGAATTGTAAGTTTTGATTTTAATTTGATATCATTGTAAAACGGGAAACATTTACGCAGGAAGTTACATGTCCATGTTAAACGTGTTATTTGTATATAGTATAAATCTCATGCCTGCTAAACAGCATGAAATCAGAAATGCATATACTTCGGTTAAATAAAAAATCCTGCGGTTATGATGAAATTTAATCAGAAGTATTTAACTATTACGTAGGAAACGCAAGTATGCCCTTAATTTTATACTTGTAGTAATTGCATTGTAGTAAGTCTGTGTATTTGTATTACGACATGTTCTGTATCCTCATGTTTAGCGCGACTAAGAAGGTGCTACGGGACGTCAATTACCTTGAACTGTACCATGACTGTGTTACAAACTTCGTATTGCTTCTTGCAGTATAAAATGAACCCCAAAATATATGCTCTTCATTGGAGTGTTATTCAACTCATAGACGGAAAGAGTTCTTCAGCATTCCCAGGGATTCTGCATGGCATATTTGTTTTCATTCATGATGTAATGGCTTCAGTCGCTTCTGTTAGCATTGTGGTAATTTAATTTCTATGGCAATGATAACAGTTCAGTTTCTGTTTCTGAACTATAAAGTAACCCATTACAGGGAGCACTGTTAAGTGTACTCCGAAGCTGAAGAATTTGTTCTCTTTAGAATTCGTTAAGCTCAATTTCCTATTACATATTCGTAGTCCTAGAAGTATTTTATTGTTAATATCATAATTTGATATTGTAAATTGATAATCGAAATATGAAATTACGTTTGGCCTATGTCTGCATTGACTTTCTTAGGCATAACTCCAAATTTTAATACCTTCACCATGATTATAACAATTCCTGATGAAGAATTGTTTCTAGCTTTTGAGTCGATGTTTACTTTCGCTGGACTTTGGTATGGGCAGGAAAAGTTGGGATATCCTGCACTGGTTGACTTGAAATGATTCTGACGATGGTGTATACTGTACTTCTTTTGGCTTATTTTGGACTTCACCCATCGTCTGGTATGTAAAAGACAAAAAGACAAAAAACCACGACGTTTCGGAGACTGGATCTGTCCACCTGAAGACGGAGACAGATCCAGTCTCCGAAACGTCGTGGTTTTTTGTCTTTTTGTCTTTTACATACCAGACGATGGGTGAAGTCCAAAATAAGCCAAAAGAAGTACAGTATACACCATCGTCAGAATCCTTTCAAGTCTACCAGTGCAGGATACCCCACTTTTCCTGCCGATACCAAAGTCCAGCGAAAGTAAACATCGACTCAAAAGCTAGAAACAATTCTTCATCNCTAAACTTGTAAACATGAGTATATTTCAGATTCATAAGGTACATCATATTATGATATTTCGTTACTTTGATTGCATTATTCCACACAATATTATACACTTATACATGGATATGTTTCAGAGCCACAAAATTCCTTACATTACTTTTTATTTTATTATCTTGGTTACATTATTCTAGTCAATATTAAACTTGTAAACCCGAGTATATATCAGATTCTTACGTATCGTTACATTGTAGCACGTAGATCCGTTGCTAATTAGTGGCTCGTACACGCGCAGCAGAGGAACACCTCACGTCAGAGATGACGTCATGAAACAAAAGGAAGGCTCCGGGAGTAGTTTTCTGTGCGGTCCGTGCCGGGGTATTTTTGGCAGGACAAGTCTAGAGTTGAGTTAGTTGTGAGAGAATCGCCGGAAGGCAAGGACATGAATACGGAAATTGAAGGATCTATGGCATTGAAAGCCGTTACCAGAAAACGATTGATGAAGACACAGCAGATTGAGAAGTCGTAGTACGTGCTGTAGTGAACTACTGAATATGTGAGTTAGTGACAGCGCTATAGTTACTTGTAGTAACGATACATAGGTGTTCAGTAAATACAATTACAAATCCACACCCCGTCCGTAGACACCCAATCACGTGACATTTTCGTCAGACGTGGGATTGGATTGAAGCCTGCAGTGGTTGGTTGTATAATCAGCGTAAGAAAATGGAGCAAATGATGGAACGTCTGGTAGCCGCCATAGAAATTATTACTTCAATCAAGAATGGATGACAGCCAATTTAGATGCCTATCAAGACAAAATGGGTGCTCGGCGAGAAGAAATGAAGGGCGGTCGAAAGGACGACGGCCTGCCAAGAAGCGACGGAGGCAAATCCAGGAGAACAGCAGTCCGTAGGGGTGCATCAGGAGGTCCCTAAAGAAGAGGTGGCGGTGGAGATGACCGAAGCTTGAAGGACCGGTCTAGCCCTAAGACACCACCAACAGCCGAAGAAAGTGACCCAGAGCGATGGTGGGTCCCGGCAGAAGTTGACCCGCCCTGCCATTCCTGCACCGCTCAAGGGACATGGTCGTCAGGGACCAGGAAGTGACAGTGTTGTACGAGGGCCCATGAAGGCTGAACGTTCGGGAAGAGACGTAGGGCACAATCGGAATGCAACAACAGCATAAGAGACTAAAAGGACAGCTACGTGTAGGAAGCACGAGGGCAGTCACCAAAACCATCAGCTAGGCTTTCAGACTGGATATCGTGAAACTAGTAATCCTGGTTTCTATCGAGTCGCGGGAATAAGAGGCTGGACACTGTGGAGGGGTCAGTCCCCTCCGAAATTAAAGAAGAGACTGCTAGCAGATTAAGAGCCAGAGATGTAGGAGCATCTACCACTGTCGGAACCTTTGCTCGCACCGCCCGGAAAGGAACCCTAGATCAAATTTGATGGTGATACATATGGACTGGCTCGCAGCTTATCAGGGAACCGCTCTAGATTATCGGCCTTAAGGAGAGAGCAGCGGGAGCAGTTGGAGAGTAGTTTAAGGAGGGAGTAGTGTGGCACATAGACCCGTTGCTGGATAATGGCTCGTAGACACAGAGGAACACGTCACGTCTGCTTTGGCGTCACGCAAAAATAGGAGAGATATGGAAAGGATTCCTTTCTGTGCGGTCCTTGCCGAGGTGTTATAAGCAGGACAATTTTAGCGTTAGTGAGTTGTGAGACAGTCGTCGGGCAGTAAAAACGGGAAGACGAAAGTTGGAAGCCGTTACCAAACAACGACTAGTGTAGTCGTAGCTTAATGAAATTCATGATGTCGTGGCGACTACGTTGCCAACACTGAGTTGCCAGGCCGTGTTAATAATCATGGATCAGTTGTCGAGTGAACATTATGCATTTGTCGCAGACATTTAAAGGCCAGCAGACAGCACGGAGAGGAATTGAGCATGTTGAATTGTGAAATAAATTGTGTTGGCAACAGTGGTGGCCATATCATGGATATCATTAACAAACTTTGATCTGTATTATGAAACTGCAATGAAAATATAGATTCTTTCAGTTTATAAAACGGCGATTTTGTTTCTAAAGGAGTAGTTGTTCTTGCCCATCCCTGTACAGAGACCCACGGAATTTTACTGAGTAGTAGCGAACAAACGTAACACGTAGCTTTATAGTGCATTATAGAAATATGCTATATACTCTATACACAGAGTTCATTTTCGACATTGCTAAGTTTGACCGCAAAATTGCATTGAAACATTTGGTTATCCCTTCAGCTTTCATTTGGTCCGTGTGGCTGTGAGTTCTGCCAACATTATTTCTTCTTCACATCATGTGACATAAGTAACCTATTATTCCTAATGAAAATTTAATGCGTTGTCAGAATTAATAGAGCACAAGTACTTTGCATCAGTGATGACCATACTTGTGAAGCCCTGCATTGTCAAATTTGTCGTCAGGTGTTCCAAAAATTACTTCGTTTTAATTTACTGAAACAAGTAACACATTCGTGGAAAAAATTGTCAGCTCTTCATATTCATGTAATTTGCATTAAGCTGAATATATTAAATGGTCACATGTGTAATAATATTTTGGTTAATACCTTCTTCGTAAAAAAAAATGCACTTCGAAACATTCTGTAGCCTTTTATGATACTAAGATTTCATGAAATAAAAACATATGAACCGAAATTGATTAATATGAAATGTAATTAGCACCGGTCACAATGGCCGCGCAGTCTAAGGCACGAACTGTCTTCGCCCGCTTCAGCACTGCGACAGTGGGTTAGAACTCCAGTCTAGGCGTAACCGTATGTCTGCTTTATTTTCTCTGCCTTTCCACTGGCTGATCCCCGTCCAGGATGTCATACCAACTGTCTGTAAACTTCGTAGTTTTAGGTTACTTGTGAATAGGAACAGACCAGAGCGCCTGATCTGTCAATGGAATCAAACTGTGTGGCTTTAGTCCGTAAGCGAACGATACCAACCGAGGGACCGCCGTTTTCGGCGAAGTTAGTACCAACTTTAGCGGATAGAGGGTGTTGCGTGGTCAGCCAACGAATCCCCACTGCCGTTAATTTTCTGTTTTCTAGACCGGAGAATAAATGGGTTAACTTTAAGGAAAACAAATTTTTTGTTTTCGCAAAATGCTGCCTATCAAATAGTTAAATTCCTATGAAATATAAAATATTTCCACAATATTCCGATACCAATTAAAAGTAATATATTTAAGAATATATTAAACAAGTACTGGAATTTTCAATAACAGATTTTGAATACGTTCAAACGATTCCTTGGTATATATAAAAGGTGCAACTGAAATGCGCAGAAAAACTTTGGACACAAGTTGCACATAAGAAAACAAGAAAATAAGTCCATAACATGTCTGGAAACGTATAATTTGTTCAGTGTGTCCGCATTTTTCAGTTACAACTTGTATAGTTAAGGTTCTAAGAGATTACAAGGAAATTTCTATTACCGTTAATGAAAACAGTGAATATGTTGTTTTATGTGTGAACAATCTTGTGTACCAGCAAGAAGATTACCTAACGTTGTGTCCAGCACAGCTAAGCCTACCTCGTACTTTAGTTGGTTTCATTTTTGGTTTAATCCTGAAATCTCAAGATATGTCCGTCCGTAACGTCGATCTGTCTCTGAACTACAGCCCAAAAGACCGTACTCTTCACAGTCACTCACATTAGTATCTCACATCGAATATAAACCAGTAAGTTCTTCTTCTTATTCTCAAAGAGTTTGCTCTCTGACCTTTCCCCATTCATAATTAATTTTTAAATTATAAGTATTAACAGAGTGTTGGTAGGAATCCTTGGACGGGGATCGGCCAGTCGGAAGGCCGCTACCTACGCAGGGTAACATACATACACAGAATAAATGCAGACAGACATCCATGCCTCGAGTAGGAATGGAACCCGAGACCCCAGTGTTTGAGCGGGAGAAGACTCTTCGTGTCTTAGACTACGCGACCTCTGTGATGGACAAAACAGTCATTTTGAAGATTAAAATTTGTAAAGAGTTGTGTCCCCACAGATCTACAATTTGGACCCAATGGTAATGCATAGAGTGAAGAACAAAGCTGAGCTCTGAACTGTAGCAAGATACACGAATGTTGCCAATGATGTGTACCAACTAAGGACTGTACTATATATTTGTGCTGGGTTAAAAGGCAGTTTTACAGGTTTATGCTTTTTCAAGCTCTAATAGTTTCTTTCGGAACAAAAACCCCGTGTGTCAGTCTGTTTAGCCATGGTTGTCTAGTCAGTAGAATTAAAGTGGCATCTACGAGTGAACCACCGGCAATGGGTATGGCGTGATTTCATAATGCAGAAGCCGTAAATAGGAACACAGACATTTTTATGTCTGAAATCGTGGAGGGTTTTTGTCAGGCGTGGCCCGTCACTCTGAGGAAAGAGCGTGCGAGTAAATTACAAGTGTTTTGACACAAACACTAATGCAAGTATCTAATGCAAGAAGGATACTTCGAGCGCGCAGATGTAGGTACCAAACTTATTTTCTGGAGGTGCAAGGTTCGAATCTCGGCCGGAACACAGGGTGTTTTGAATGATGAAATTTTTCGTGGCCTTTTTCAGCTTCTGCAGGATAGTGTCCAGATGATACGAACTCTTCCTTCCAAATCCTCTCCAATTCATTATTCACCGGTACCCTCATTTAAAGCATAGGTTTCTAGGTACTAATACGCTGGTACTCGTAATATAGACCACAAGAAAAGGGACAGAGTCAGGGAACTCCAGGACATTGTAGAATGACGTACACACAGGTCCCTTAAAGAGCTGTGTTGTTAGCTTTGCGAAATCAAGGCAGTTTGGTTGGGCTGAGCATGTACATCAGATGTGGAGAAATTAATGTAGTCCTGGAACAGTGATGGGGGATCAGTGGAAAGTATTCATCTGGAAGACCAAGAACGACATGAGAGAATAGAATTGTGACGAATCTTTAAGGAAATGCGTTGGCAGGATAGGAGATGTTAGGAACTGGCTCAAGATTTGGTTCAGTGTTAGACTTTGGCATCAGTGATGTTGAACTTTCCGGTTCTGTTACCAGAAATTTGGCTGCTTAAGAGCACTTGTTGTTAGTTAGTTTGTTTTTATGACAACTAATCATAATTTTAAATATATATGATGAAATTTCAATTTGAAAATATGTTCGGAACGAATAGTAGTATAAATGTGAAAATGCTTTTTCCATTCATACGAATTTTAGAATTAGTCGAAACATCTTACGCGCTAAAATATCACGCAGAAAGCTTTTACATAGATGAGTTTGTGCTTTTCTTTATATTTTCTGAGTATCCTCCATTCTTGTTTTAAATCTCCAGTGGCCTTAGTCTCTCCTGAGAGACCATTAAATAGACTAGACCTGCTACTTACGTTTTAAATTGATTACACTATCTTCCAGTGATTACTGGAACTGAAATTTTTCTCATTCGACAGAAGTGTTTTCTCTGCTCTTTACAATTATCAGCCACACTGATCCGCACGTGCAATTAATGTCACTGCTGTTGCTCTTCGGACAGCCTCTGTGATCTAGTGGTCAGAGTTCCTGGCTACAGATCCAGAGGTACCGGTTTCGATTCCCGGCGTTACAACTCAGCCTCGTGAGGATAATTGAGGAGCTATTTCAAGGAAATAGCGGCTTCGGTCTAGAAAACCGAAATTAACGGCCGTGGGGAACCGTTGCGTTGACCACGTGACGCCCTCTATCCGCAAAATTTGGCAGTAACTTCGCGACAAGCAGCGGTGAATCGGGCGGTATAGTTCGCTTGCGGACTACAGGCCACGGAGTTTGTTCGTTTTGCCATTACTTTTCGGAAAAATGATATTTAATATGGATTATTTGTTTTATAAAGGTTTGATTATTTGTACAGTTTTAATGACCATGTCATTGACCCTTTAAAGGCTGAAATTCTTCTAAATAATGTAAATAAAGTCAGTACGTAACACATAGGAAACACATTGCATTTCCGTCCTAAAGAGCAACAGTTTTTGTTTATTGTGAGAACCAAACGAAGCAAAAAAATACACTGTGTGGATATAACACAGAGTTTTAGTATGTTAAAGCAGGTGGTGGGGTACGCCGTAGCGTAGTTGGTTGAAACACTATGCTACAAGCCGGAAGGTCGCGGGTTCAAGTACCGATGAGGTCATTGGATTTTTTCAGTTGATCTAATCCTTCTAGCCGCACTATGGCCCTGGGGTCGACTAAGTCTCTAACAGAAATGAGTATGAGGAATCTTCTTGGGGGCAAAAGGCCGCCATCTATGAGCCGATTGTCTAGAAAATGTGGGAACCTCAACATCTCACAACCCTATGGGCCTTCACGGCCTGTTTCAGAGATACTTTTTACTTTTTTAAAGCAGGTGGTATATATAGTGACCACTAGGCTTTAAATTGTTAATTCTATTACAAATTTTGTATCACAAAAGCTATTCATTAAGAAGTCCAGATTCATGTAGCACGCGTTTAATTTTACCTTGGTTAGCTCTCTCTCTCTCTCTCTGATTGGGTGATAATTCGTAGGTGACTTCTGGGTAAGATTTTGGAGCAAACATAAATCATTTAACATGAGATCGCAATGTAGAATTACTTTGACATCCAGAGAACATAGTTATTTATGGTTATTTAGTGACACCTTTGTAATGGAGCAAATTGGCGTAGAGCTTAACCTTCTGAATTTGCACTCGGAGAGGTGTCCGGCTGGAGTCGCAGGTAGGTCTCGGATATTTTGAATGTGGCTGTACTCAGTATCTCCAGAAAAATGCATGCTCACCTTGCAAACTATTACCTTCAAATCCTTACCTATTCGCCATTCATGATTGTATTTCGACATAGTCAGTGCTTTAAAATTTGTTATATATTTAAAAGAGGGTAATTCAATAGCCTATTACTTAAGCATTGGGTGGTGCTTCAGAATAATATTATTCTGATAAGTATGATGCAGTAATATTTTATTTCTGAATTTTTGCGACTGTCGATATAGGGACGTATGTAAATTTTCCCGTTTGACAAGAAACAAAAACCGAAACCAGATGAATTTATTTATTATGTGATATATTTCCGTGGCTAGGTTTTGCGGTGTTACACTTCAAAATCTGTGACTCTAAATTCTGCAAGTAACTTTTCGTGGATCGAAATTTGATCGGAGTTAGGGAGCAGTAGTAGTGAGGCCACAGGATCTGCCCACTTTGAACTCGCATCGCTTGCCATCTCTCTCGTTGTGGTTCAGCCTCCCTCCCTTGCACCGCTATTGCAATTTGTCACTTCCTCTGTCAGCCAGCCTTTAGCCAGAACGAGCGGGCCTATGATAGCAGCTCCATGCAGTGTCACTGTGCTAAAATAAAATAAAAGAACACGGAAAAACGGCAGCGTCCCTTTTCCCTATGAATACCCCTCTTTGTCCCTCATCCCCATTCCAGGGTGGGCGAAGAGGGTTAAAACAAACACCGGAAATCGAATTTGATCGCAATGCACTCCGAACATGTTCCTCTTTCCCTGGATTCCCTCAATATTCCCGCGGATTAAATTATAGGAGCATCCGTCCATGCAGAGCGCATTTAAATAAAGCCATGCCCTTCAACCTCACATCCTCACCTCTCCTGCGGTGAGCACGCTCTCGTGACGCTCCTCTGTATCAGAACATAATACGTTTATGCTTAAACTAAAATTAAATTACGGTGTATTCCATAATGTGACTGTATAAAGCTGGACGGTTCGAGGGCATCCTGCCTGTCCTGTTTATTTGGCAGACCTGTAAATGCGAAGAGTTCATCTTTCGTAATCAGCTCAAACTTACATTTAATGCCCCAGAGGTTTCTCGCAAGAATGTAAACACAGTACGAGTATGCTGACACGTCTCTCCAGTGTCCGTTCTACTGTCCCATGAAAATAATCGATCTCTAGATTCTGACGAATTTATATGTTTGCAGCCCCTGTGATTTCAAAACAGTTTCAAACAACTTTAACATATTTTACGTAAGACAAAAACTTACGACACAATATAAATTAGTGTCTATCATTGTTAAACTGGGCCTTTTCAGTGAGGTTTCTTGTGTAAATATTTCAGAAAACTGAATTCACTCTAATTACAAGTATTACATATTTGTCTTATCGTCCCTGCAGTCCCAGTTAACTTATTTTGAGTTCAACTTATTTACCCTGAGACCGGTCGGTGGAAAGCAGCAAGATGACTTTAATTCTGTTTAGTATAGATTTTTGTGGTTTGTATGGATAGTATAATGGGTGTTGGCTGAGTTCAATTTTGGACGTTTGCTTAAGAAATTGTTAAGCGAATTTAATTTTTGTCCTTTTTTTAACCGAACCCCTTATAGCCTCTCCGTTTGTCGCCACTTTTTGTTGTAACCCTTTTCTCGATGTCTCCACCACTGGCCCAACGTTGATGAGCGCCACTTTGTAACTGCACTCTCACCTACCTTTTGTTAAACTCAATTATTATCTTCTCTCTTGTACTACATTTATCTCAGGGTTATTTGATTTATAAAGAGGTGAGGTTTTTTGGTTCGGCAGAGCTGAGGTTCTCTTATCTCAGAGCCTTGAACGTGCCACAACTCGAAGAAGCAAGAAATGAACACAAACTACAAAAGCACATATGAAGTTTAGATGTATTATTATTATTAAACACTTGTTTAGTCACTTTTTAACACTGTACAACTAACAAAAGTATACTTTTACTTCTTGTTTCTACAAGATCCGGTGTGTGACTTTTACGTCTGATTTCTACGGGGGCCGGTGTGTGACTGACTTCGACAACTGACTTCCCTTCGAACCATCAAGTCCTTGTTCCATCAGCGTCTCGGCTCTGTCACACCCTTAAAATTTAGTGATTGGTCCCATTTAAAAAAATAGGAGTATCTTCATTAGCTATTCCTCCACTCCGTTTAAAGATTACAATGAGTTTAGGTTACTGAGGTCCAACGTACTTTCTGTCAGAATCTTGACAAATGTTAAACTTGGTTTGGGTCATTAAAACTTCACTATTTTAAGTTACTGCATGCAAAAGCTGTCAGGTATTGAATTCACAAAAGATTCCATAGTTACACTTTCACGTAAAATTTCTAAGAACCCCGCGACAGGGTGTCTTCCCCTTTCTGCTGCACGTGTGGGAAGATGCTAACTCTTACATGCAAGAATAGACCTATGTGTCACTGCACTTGTTCATTGCATCTCATTGTGAACAATTCAAATTTCTAATTAATTTCATTGAAATAGGTTGCATAGCAGTGGTACGGTTACACTTGTTGGTCACCTGAATTCCCTACTTTACATGAAGCCCAAATTGGAATTGATCAAATGTCTCAGAACGGCTCAGCTTACGAAGGAAGAAGCGTACAGCTGTTTCCTTTTCTTTAATATTGGTTTTAATTTATGATGTAAAGAAGCCTGAAGTCCCTGCACTTATATTCGATTTTAGAAACATTTCTATCAGGTTAATTAATGAAGCACGGTGCCATGAGGTTATATGGGGAAGTGGAGGTGTAGAGCCACCGTTCTTGACTTCAGTACTAGATGAAAATGAATAGTGAGCTTCACTCCCCGGCCTCTTTAACCCCAGGAGAAATGTGGCCGGTGCATATTGGATAAGATATTTGGTGAGCTGCAATGTCGGCCTTGATTTCATGCAAAAGACAAAATGTAGAATTATTAGAACTTCGAAGGAAATTAAGCTTTCACCGACCATGTTTTTACACAGCTATTGATGACGCGCTATGCTTGTGTTCAGAATGTATGTGGTTCTTATCTCGATCGGTTTATTGGGAATCCTGATGGCTTTTCTTAAGGTTTTATTCAGTAATTCCTTGCCAATGCCATTTTCTCTTCACAAATCTTTTACCCTTTCTCCAACACTAACTGTTGTAACTCATTGAACCCTACAGAGTTTCTATATCTGAGACACTCTCGTTATTGCTGTAGGAACCAATCTATCATTGAAGCAGTTAGGACCAGTTTGCGTAAGTATAAACACAGGCGCTCCGTATTTTGGAAACTTGACGTAGATGCGTATGTAAGTTTTGAGGTTTTCACGTCGATGACTCTGAAGAAAGTCGTCTTCTGGGATCTGGCGCCGTGTATTCTTGGTTTTAACCGACGTTTCGGAGGAACATATCGCCTAAATCCTCACGGCAGTTGAATTGCGTTGCGAATACAGAGAGCAGTAGCTGCAATGATTGGTAAGTGAAAAGCGCTAGTCTATATATGAAGTAGGCGATTAAGGCCATATATGGTCTGGGGGGCGAAAGGGGGGGATACCGGCCAGTGAATCCAGGCAACTTGGAGGTCAGTGGCACGGAGGTGGCGGTTAAACAAGAAGAACCGGTTGGCTGGGGACAGGCTGTTGACGTCAATGACAACATGAACAAGGAAACAGGGTTTTATCTCAACAAATCATGGAAACCTCTCATCCCTTCCCTCAAGAGAACTCCACAAAGCCACCCCAGTTCTTCATGTCATTGACGTCAGTAGCCTGTCCCCAGTTCATGTCATTGACGTCAATAGCCTGTCCCCAGCCAACCGGTTCTTCTTGTTTAAACAGCTACCTCG
>NW_019730108.1:4594255-4598052 GCF_002891405.2 Cryptotermes secundus
ACAGACCATATATGGCCTTAATCGCTGTTCACTGTTCCCATTGGTCCCCTCTCCCAGACCATATATGGCCTTAATCGCTGTTCACTCTTCCCATTGGTCCCCTCTCCCAGACCCCCCTGCCTACTTCATATATAAACTAGCGCTTTTCATTTCCCAATCATTGCAGCTACTGCTCTCTTATTCGCAACGCAATTCAAGTGCCCTGAAGATGGAGGCGATAGTTCCTCCGAAACGTCGGTTAAAACCAGGAATACACGGCGCCAGAGCCCAGGAGACGACTTTCTTCTTGACGTAGAGACGTTCATAGCTTCAGTATGTATACTGCATTCGTCTGTGTGCATGTATAGGTGTGTGTGAAATGTGTTTAGGCACAAGTGAAGGTAGGGTGGTTGATTAAACCAGGATACAGCGGGTTTCTCACTTAGGAAGTGCTGCTGTCTTGTGAGTTGCAAGTGTACTAGTGATGCAGAAGGAAGCTGTCAGTATGCAGAGCGAATCAACAATGGAAATATTTTGTTCGTGGTTGCTTGAATATAATCTGTTTTTGGTGGATGCTTGTGAACTGTTTTGCGTTTGCTTGATGGTCAGTGGGCTTCAGTATCAACACTGAACACTCGGAGAGTACTGTACATACCTCTGTTCAAAGCATTCTGAGATCTATGTTTAAAGTTTATATCTCGCAGCTTGAATAAAGCGTATTTATTCAAGTAATTAAGCGTGTTTTACAACAGAACCATTGCTCCCCATAATACCCTGCCCGACGGGTAAAACAGGGTATTTTTACTCCTTACTACAATCCGTAATTATAACAAAACCATTGTACGTTATCATATATATATATGCATGCATACATGATGCATAATACGCTCGTATATACATACATAATTTTCGTGTGTTTATTACCTTGAGCTCTGTACTAACTGATTACCATATGGAAATATTCAAAGTCTTCTAGATCTGTTGAACCTGTAACATCATTGATCACTAGCATCTAGTTTTGTGGTTTCAGTGGCAGAACTTGTGCATTAATCTACCGAACATAAGGGTTCAGGAATCGATTCCCAGCCGACGAGATTGTGTCTCGTAATTTTAACCTACACCGACACATACGCGTATTCGCGTTTCATTATTATTTATGGCATTTCTCTTGAGGCTGATGATTGAAACGTCAGTGACATTAGTGTAGCAGTAACTCTCTAGAGTTGCATCTGTATGCTTTAGAATCACAGCCCCATTACCGTCTAACCTGGCAAGATATTTTTTTTTTTAAATTCGCTTAGTGTGGGGTGGAGTCCAACTGGGTACACTCGTGACGGCGGCCACTGATTGGCCTATTGTAGCCAGCCCCGGGTGATTATGATGATGGAGAATTTGGTGGAATGTAGATTGGCAGGAGAAACCGAAGTATTTGGAGAAATCCCGCCCCAGCGCCACTTTGTCCACCACAAATCCCACTCGACCAGACCTGGGATCGAACCCGGGCGGCTGCAGTGGGAAACCAGTGACTAACCGCTTGAGCCATAGCGCGGCCTAACCTGGCAAGATTACTTGATAGTTTTGTAGTTCCAGGCGAATGCTGGAGAGTACCTTCAAATCTGCTGCTTCCACTTCTCTTCATATCCTCGTTTAATTATACTTCACTGTCATCTTCCAGTCTCAGTCGACCATATATTACATGAGCAGTTGGTACAGCGTGGNGCTTGGGCCCCTCATCAGCACAACTGAAAATTACATCAAATTTGATACTCGTACAAAATTTCTTGCCTTGTACACACATTGATACGTTACAGTGTGACATGACGCCTGAAAGCCGGAAGAGAGGAGACAGCGAAAGTCCATTGCTAGGCAACGCTTTGCCAAACACAAGTTCCCGCAGAAAACTAACAGACGTGGGATAGGACTACTACTAGGCAACGGTTCAGTAAAACCTTTCCCGCTGCAATTAACAGAAATGGAAGTTCATTGCTAACCAACGGCTCGCCAAACACATTCTCGGCAACTGATGAAACAGAATAATACACGAACTGTTGGAGATGGTGATCTATATTCGGTTGGCCTGGAAGTTAGTTCAGTTCCGGAGAGTTAANCTGTTAGAGGCACTACATCGCAACGTCTCTGCCTTCTTCTGTGGGATTGGAATCCACGAACAGTTCTGTCTTCTGGGGGGGCGTATAAATCTGTGTAGTCCGTTGAAGGCCAACCAACGTTTCGGAGGAACGCGTCGTCTCCGGCTTCCGGGTCGAAGAATACGTCAAGCAAGAAACGAGTATGAAGCAGGTAGCGAGCGAGTGGTCTCTTGCTTGGATTATACTTCAGCCCTGATAATGGAGGCCATGTGTTCCACCGAAATATCGGTCAACTTTCAATGGACTACAGGGTGATTTACGAGTATCCCAGAAGATAGAAATCTTCATAATCACCCCCTCAAAGCCATGGTAACAATTTTCGGAACGTCAAACACCTTGACTTCTTTAAAAAATAACACACCACTTGCTTGTTGTTTCTGGCGGATAATATTAATATAATATTATATAATATATGTAGTAAGTCCCTTAGCATATTTTAGACTTCATATCTCTCCTTTCAAAACAAAGATGACGGTTGGTTTAGGCTAAGTCTACTTTCCAATTCTACTGCTATCATGAATTAGTCTTGGAACAATTCCTGACTGTTTTCATCGCTGCATTAAGATTCATTCACCCTGATTCTAACGAACCTGTCGATTACACGACGAATTAAAAAATACGCTAATGTAATGTAATGTAATGTAATGTACAATTATGTCCCATTATTTTAAAGCTATGTCATATTTCGCCAGCAAATCCTGGAAAAACTTTTTGTCTTTAAAATCTAGTAAAACGATGGAATTATATGTATAAACGTATAAACGCACTTCCCGTAAAATATGAAACTGGCAATTGAGGCAGCTGTGATTAAATTAAACAAAACAAAAAGAAGAGGCAGAGTCTAATAAAAACATATAGCAAATATAGCAAATACTGTAACAAAATCAATTTCACGCGTATGCGCTTTTCCCACAGTGTATTCAATCGCCGATAACCGAAATCCGTTCGTTATAGGAGACAAATTAATCTATATTGTCCAGGTCAGATATGAACTGGGTCCTTCCCTTCCATATCGTGGTTTGTGACCTTTCTGTTACAAATGTGGTCACACAAACACAATGCAATACCAAACCATGTCTGTTACTATCCATAAAGTAAGTCACACCTATAGGAAGTGCCTTTCTTTCTACGTTTTCGTGCAAACCTATATTTTCCATTCATTCGCCTGTGACGTCTGGTATCCAGCATCGCTTACCAGATCTTCGCCAGCACATACACTTGTCTTGTTTCTAGAACCACTGGCAAAGAGGCAGGGTCCACATGTCGGTCGTTGCCAAACAGCCGACTGTGGTTTCTGAATGCTTCCACTCACGTCTTCAGGCGTGTACACTTGCACGTATTCAGCGTTGAAGTGAGTGCAAGGGTACTCCAGGGTGGAGCTGAGTGTTCTACAATTCCTTTTTTATTAATTTCTTTTTACACAGAATAGGTCAACGGTAATGACAATACACGCGATAGAAGTGTGAATTCTATGCCTGACATGTCTGTTCGATAGTAAAATAGCAGTTTCATTAGTATTGATAACATTTATTTGGTAGTGATATGTTAATCGTTTCCGGAGGTATCTGGTTTCTCGAGAAATGAATTTAATTCGTGCTTTTTGTTTAGCCTTCAACTGGCAAAGGTGTTGGGTGATAAGCTTTGGCTCTTTTGTATAATTTTGTTTGGTCT
>NW_019730108.1:4598894-4603304 GCF_002891405.2 Cryptotermes secundus
GATGGTGATCTGTATTCGGTTGGTCTGGAAGTTAGTTCAGTTCCGGAGAGTTCATTCGTGAGTTGAGTCGTGATCGATTAGTACGGGAGTTCAGTGATTCAGCCGTAAGAGAATTCAGGAACTGGGTGTTCAGCTGTGGAGTGCTAACCAGCAGAAAACGGATTCTTAAATCAGAACCAAGTCAGTCAAGTGGAAGAGAAGACACTTCTGGTACAGTAAGGAATGGAGCGAGTCTTAGTCATCGATTGTGAGCTGCTGTAATTGTTTGTAATTTTAATGAAAGTGCCAATAAATCCAATCATAGAATCCAGAACCCGCTATTGTTAGTCACGCCAAACTCCGTATACGTGATAGTATTGTGGGTCATTTTACGACTTCGGCAGTATTTAAATTCTAGCTGCGAATTTAAACTGGAAAAAAATTCAGAAGGAAGCGGCCATAGCCTAATCAAGGTTTTACCCCGGCATTTTCCGGGAGGAAAACCACTATAAACTTGTTGCTATGGGTTTTGTCTCTCCCAAGATTCAAATCGAGTATCTCCCGATATGAGTCTAGATCATATCGGTGAGCCAACCCGCTCGATGCGTTGACATACGTAAGGTAGGAAACATAGGATGTCTCACATGCGGATGTAGCTCTGGTTACAAGGAAAACGGAATGAAATATTCTGTTGAAAAGGTTTAAAATTATGTGTGCTAATATAATCCTTGGTTTACCATTTTGGGAAGTTTTTTTCAGATAGTGTTTCGCTGTTCAGTCTGAATAATATGAAGGTGAAAATTCTAAGCGAGTGCCCTTGTAAGCATTTCTCTGTACATGCGTGAAGAACTGTGAGCAGAAATGGGGAAGTCTTTGAATCGATCAGTTAACTGGGACATGCAGTGCACTTCCTGATGGGCCAATGATCGTGAATGACTGGACTAACGTGTGCTAGAAGTTCGTCGTTCTTGGACACGAGATTTAGAAAAAACAAAAAGCAGACGGGTATATCTTCCAGTTGAGTGTTTTAAGTAATATATTCTCCCGTTTAAACATCGTTTCTCAATTTAAATAATTATCTGAAATAGATTGAACCTTTTTCTCTTATTTATTGTAACCCGACACGTCGTACTCTCAGCGACCTCTTGGTCGAATTCGTGATCTACTAGTTAAAAAACATTAAGCTACTGAGCAATATGGCTCACGCTATAACTCTATGCCGAAGGTGGTCGGTTCGAATTTAGGCCAGGACACTTGACGTGCTCATGCACTTGGTTTGGTGGGCTAGATTTGTAGCATAAATTTCTATTTCCTTTTCTATTCAAGTTCCACGCATGGGCGTTCTTTTTCATAATTTTTATTGCCTGTTTTCTTGTTACCTCCCTCCGAAATATCCTTGTCTCAGATAATTAAATAGCTGTAGTGAATATGACAGGGGTTATCCAGTGACTGAGGTTACCTCTTTTTATAGGACCAAAAAAAGTAGGCGAACCCCCCCTCACCTGAGGACGAAATCAGATCTATTTTCGGAAACGTTTTTTCTAGTTTTTAGAATACCGGATGATGAAGAAAGTGTGAAAACTCAGTAATACTGAATTTCTTTTTTGCTAAAGACACCTTCTTCAGGAAAGGTAAATTTGATTTTAATTGAATTTTTAGTAACTGTTTTAAAAGCAAATAGAACTGAAAGTAAATTCTTCTGAAAATTTTACATATAAATCCAACAATAACAAATATAATCAAAATACGTTTAGTAATTTTTTGGAAGTGAAATATTTTCAGAGAAGGGGAGGAACGCTGTACCTTGCACACATTTCGTGAATTCCTTCAGAAGGAATTCAGGAGAGCTGAAATAGTGCAGGCTTTGAGGAAGCTTCATACATTTGTTTAAATTATCTACAGCCAAGATATGAACATGGGCTGTACACTCCATAAAATGATGTTTACGCTCGTTGATATAAATTTCTCGCAAAGAAGCGTTAAGTTGAAAGTTTGAAAATGAAAGGATACACAGCACTGAATTTGGTGTAGGATTTCAGGAATATGGTCGGTTCTCAAATTACCTAAGCCATTGCTTTATTTTCCTTGATGCCTAACTGTATATTGCAACAGCCATATCATATTTACAGTTCACGAATATTGCCGCGGTTTCGTCAAACCGTTCTAATTAAATGTTTTGCATACCATATGACACAGTTTGAAAGCCTCGCGTCTATTTCTTCGCTTGCATGTTTCAATTTCATTGAAAGGATTTCAATGATATTTGGTATTGAGTACATATACTGAATGATGTGTAACGGATATTTCTTGGATTCACGTTGATCCAGAAAACCTGAGATTCACATCAAGCTGAAATTGAACTGAAGGTAGTTCACAAAAACAGCTTATACAAAATAGTTCTACAGTTTATACATATCTTTTTAAACACTTTATCTTTTATCTGATACACTTTTTGGCGTGATGAATATGTCAAGAAATTAGAAGAAAAGTTATATATGACCCTATGGTGACATTGACGAGCAAAAAAATATATGTGTATCTGCAATAAACGAATACAAAACCACTGAGATGTGCGTAATTGCAAAAATTAAATTTGGAAAGTACTTGCAATTTACTGGTGTATACTTTTCCGTTGTTTCTGATACAGAATCTGTAGAATGTTTATTCCAATCCTAACACCAAACCACTTGTAAACATACAGAAACACTGTTTCCAGATGTCGGAGATAACTCTTGTTTCCTTTTTGTGCCCCAAACGGGTCATATTCAGCCTAAATATTGGATGTGGATTTTTCATAATATTTGTTTTGCTGTAAAACATCGACGACGACAACAANTTGAGCCAACCCGCAATTTACTTTCCGTTGTTTCTGATACAGAATCTGTAGAATGTTTATTCCAATCCTAACACCAAACCACTTGTAAACATACAGAAACACTGTTTCCAGATGTCGGAGATAACTCTTGTTTCCTTTTTGTGCCCCAAACGGGTCATATTCAGCCTAAATATTGGACGTGGATTTTTCATAATATTTGTTTTGCTGTAAAACATCGACGACGACAACAACAACAATAACAAAAACAATAACAAAGAAAGAAGTACAATTAGTGGGCAGTATAGAATTGTCCTAGCCGATCACATTGGCCGCGCGGTCTAAGGCATGAACCTTCTTCTGCTCGAACACTGGAAACAGGTAGCGGCCTTGCGACGGGCTGATCCCCCGTCCAAGGATACTTAACGACTCTGTTTGAATTAAGAAAGTGAAGAAACGGCCAAGGTACGACAAAAGGACTAGAGCCATAGATAATGAGTCTCTCAACTAGTCACGAGATTCTCCACTACTTATGGAACCAGGCCCACCACTGGTCTCTGTTCATTGAAATACAAATTAAATTCCAAGGTCCACAAGCGCTGTAGCGCCATAGACAGATCCTCGTATCCTTGCCATCACATCAGGACGGGCTCTTGAACGCACTCGGCTTCCCATTCAATGTGTACTTCGGAAATACATTTTATTGACTTCAGTAGACCTAATCCTTCCAGCCGCATTAGGCCCTGGTGTTTACCTAGCCTCTAACAGAAATGGGTACCAGGAATTAAATAATAATTTTCCTGGGGAGTAAAGCGCGGCCGGCGCGTAAGGCTGAAAACCTTACCGCCATCTTTGAGCTGATTGTCTAGATAATGTGGGGACCCTCAACGTCTCACAACCCTATGGGCCTTCACGGCCTCTTACAAGGATAGCTTTACTTTACTTACCTAACTTGTATTAGTTACAGACAGTATTTAATTTGGCGTCCTTAGGATATCTCAACTCATGCCTGACTTGTAACTTCGGCTTCCGAGATTCATCTACGTGATATGTTGAAGATGTTCCAACTTCTCGAGATAAATTGCAGTCGCCGTCATCAGGGAGACCCGAAAGCCGTAGTTACACAGCACTTCAATTTGCCTAGTAGTTCCGGCAGATTCCCCAGAAAGGAAGTAAAGCGCGTAGCCCCATCAGTTGGATGTTGATGTGCGATCGCTGGAGTTCAAGGGTAATATTTCAATTGACAAATATTTAAAATTTAATGTTTTATATATAAAGATATAACCCTCAGGAACCTTATAGAAATCATGTATTTTTAGAATAGAACATTGTCGTGTTTGAGATAACCAGACATTGCTGGTGATTAGTTAGGCTATCAGAATTTCACTAACACTACGATACAATAGGCAGCTCAGTGTGAAGTAGGTTTCCACTTACCACATCTGATATCTAGCCCAAGACTTTATATCTACTTTATGACGATTATGAACGAGACGTAGCTGCTGTATACAGGGTGTTTCAGGACTTTAGGGCATAACTGCAGGAGGTGATTTCCTAGGTCTTTGTGATCAAAAGAGTTCATATAAACATGTGTCCGATTTTGGACGGTTACGGAGTTA
>NW_019730108.1:4603347-4735432 GCF_002891405.2 Cryptotermes secundus
TTTATATGAACTTTTTTGATCACAAAGACCTAGGAAGTCACCTCCTGCAGTTATTCCCTAAAGTCGTGAAACACCCTGTATAGAGACGTGGATCGTGTAAAGCTGGATGAAGGGCCGCCGCTAAAGGAAACTAAATGCAAAGTGTTGCCAAATTTCTGTGTTTGGACCTTGACAAGCCGAGTTGGAACTATTCCAATAGTCTTGTACTCGAACTGTAACAACTACCATAAGTAGCGATTGGACAGCAGCTCGGTCGTTCGTCAGAATGTGCCGTTGAATTGGATACGTCACGGAAAGCGGAAGTGCCAAATCGGGCGCGCGTCTGTGGCGGATGTGGCATTACAGACTCGGAGAGGAAATGAATAAACTTGTTCCTGTTTGGAAGATAACTGATTTATATAAACCGTATTTACTGTTTTGTACTTGTTTTACTTGTATATATTCTTAAGTTATGTAGCGATGTAATTCACTACGGAGAGACTTTATGTTGCGTAGAATGAAATGGACGTAACAAAATATGACGGTTGTGGCCTACTTCAAGATCATATCCCGGAACTTGATAGAACAAGGCTGGAGGGTACAATAGAGAGCAGGCTAGCTGCGACAATCTGGACTTGTATTCCGGAGGTGACCAGTTAAAGTATAGGCCAATTTACGGTTGTTTTGAAAGTGACTTCTGTGACTTCCTCATTTTTCCATGAGAATTTTATATTTCCTTTAAGAGGGTTCTGTCCGCTTTCTTAAAATTCTTACCCGTCCGTCAATCGTGATCAACTTTTCATCTCCTTTGCTGTCATAGAGTAAAACGTTCGAACTTAAGTCAGCCTCGTTAAACAATCTAACTAACCTACGGGCGTTTCGCGCAGGTCAAGGCCAGGATGAGAAAACCATACCTGAATGTGTGGCCACATCATGAGCAGTTTATTCTCTTAAAGTGATCTCAAGGAATTAAATGTAAGAAATTTATACATAAAAAAAAACGTCTAGATGCGGGCATGGAAATTTTATTTCACTTTAGCGGAAGAAAATTGACTAAGAGTCTGAGAACAAAGTGCTGAAGAGAATATTTGAGCCCAAGGAACGGGAGGTAATGCGAAGGTGCAGACGGTTGCATAACTCGGATCTCTGCAGTTTGTACGGCTCGCGGAAGATAATATTATTGTCATGACTAAAAAAAGTTGTATGGGCTGAATGTGCAGAACATGTCGGGAGATGAAAATGTGTACAAAATGTTGGTTGCAGAAGCTGAAAGGAAAAAAGACTCTTCTAGAGACACGAGCTAGGAGGACAATGGTTGAAATGACTCTGAGACTAATTGTGCCTCGTGGACTTTGTTGAAGTGATTTGGGATCAGGCATAATGACGGGCTCTGTGGAAAACGCAGTGTAATTTTGGGTGTCATAAAAGCAATGGATGTCTCGGAGATGTACTTTTCAATGAAGATCCCGCGCCATGGTGTTAGTTAAGTCATTCTGGTTTACCTGACAAGTGTGCTACTGGGTTCCTCATCCCAGCTTCAACGGAAATACGAAAGAATGGAAAATGTAGTACATTTAGTTCTTTTGTGGTTCGTGATATGTATAGTGTAATGCTCCGTGACGCGTACTGATAATACAGGACGCTTCTAAATTATTGTAGGGGTTTTAGTTTAGAGGTCACGGAAATCCCGACAGTAATTTAGAATCACACTTTATTTTGCAGCGTGTAGAGCCTTTACTACTTAAAGACCGCGAGATAAACAAATACACCAGAGCCGTTTCTAGCCAACGGATCAGTAAACAAGTTCCCGCGGCAACGGATACGCATGCAATAACAGAGGAACTGTTGGACACGGTGTTTTCTATTCTGTCCGTCTACTGAAGACAGAGAAGTCTTTATGTGTGCTGCAGTTACAGTGATGTTTAGAGCGTGTGGTTCAGTGAGACTCTCAGAATTACTGTGTGAAGATCAGTTACGAGGAAACGTCTACTGAAGACAGAGAAGTCTTTATGTGTGCTGCAGTTACAGTGATGTTTAGAGCGTGTGGTTCAGTGAGACTCTCAGAATTACTGTGTGAAGATCAGTTACGAGGAAACGTCTACTGAAGACAGAGAAGTCTTTATGTGTGCTGCAGTTACAGTGATGTTTAGAGCGTGTGGTTCAGTGAGACTCTCAGAATTACTGTGTGAAGATCAGTTACGAGGAAACGTCTACTGAAGACAGAGAAGTCTTTATGTGTGCTGCAGTTACAGTGATGTTTAGAGCGTGTGGTTCAGTGAGACTCTCAGAATTACTGTGTGAAGATCAGTTACGAGGAAACGTCTACTGAAGACAGAGAAGTCTTTATGTGTGCTGCAGTTACAGTGATATTTAGAGCGTGTGTTTCAGGGAAATTGTTATAGCTCCTTGTGGTGGCCATCAGTAAGTGGTCCAAAAATCCGATATTCAATTCGAAACCCCATCTAGAGACAATCTAACACATGGCAGTATTTTAAATACCTCTGCATGTGGGAAACATTTAAAGAAATGTTTCTGAGTTATTAGTGCGACATTTGCAAAATGATTTACAACAAAAATCTTGTTAAGATTATCTTCAGTAAATTAACATCAAGGACAAAGATGTGAGGAAACAAAAAGGCACATTTGGTAAACCGGTATACTTCAATGGAGTACATATATAATGTCTTCAAAATTCTGCTATGTTCATTGTGATCACACACGAAAAGTGATTCACAAGTAATAATGTCACATACAGGGCATATAGCTTAAGGAAATAATGGATATTACTAACCCCGTGTGGAGGCGCGGTTTAATACCTCCACCGTAACGTTGCGAATCGTAGGAGGCGACAAAAAGGGAAGCCTCGAATCTGAAATAGTAAAATATGGTCGTGAGTCCTACGGGACTCGGACCAAGAATGACTGCGCTGGCGAGGAGCAGCAGCAATTGTAAACGACAGACCCGTCCTCTAGTCAGAGAGAGTGCCCCACATCAAGAAGCCCACAACTCTCTGACAGTAATAGAACTCTGGTCGTAAGCCCTAGATGGGTGTTTTATTCCAAGACAGTCTGGCCAACTAACTGACCGTCGGTCGTAACATAAGATTCGACTTGACCAGTTCATGCCTGCGCGTCAACGAATAAGAACGCAAAAAGTGGAGGCACTGCCGGGGGCGGTGTTTTGAATTTTTTTCCGCCTCGAATTTATGCGTCAAGCCATAGCAGACTGGCTCTCCAGGACGTGGAGGCGGTTTCGAATTCCCTCAACTGTAGCCCTGCAATCGCAAAAGGTGTATAACTGGGCTACCTTGTTCCTGGAGAATATAAATACGGGGACCTGGTCTCCAGTTTGGGGTGGTCTCGAATCTGAGAGAGTAAAATGTGGCCCTGAGTCCTGCGAGATTCGGACATGAGATTAATTGCGCTGGTGAGGGCCAGCAAAAATTGTAAACGACAGAGGATGTGCACATAAGGACTATGACCGCAGGTGTTCGATTGAAAAATAATCTGGCCGTGAGTCTCAAAGGTGTTGGCGCCAAGACGAATTGATTGGCGATAAACCGCGAGTCGTAAAATTGCTCTGACTCTGAAGACGTAAGTAATGGCCAAAGGGGTGAGGAAACTGAGCGTAATGGTAGAAGGGATTGTCATGCGCATGCGTGATTTTTTGCTGACTCGCAACACTGCCGTGTGCGACTGTGGCTGCCAGATAGCGAAGTGGTGTAACACGTGTTCGTCGCTTTCTCGTTTCGCCCAAAATGACAGAACGCTTGGAGCAGCGATACTGCATTAAGTCTCGTCAGAAACATGGGGATACCCAAGCGGAAAGAGTCCGCAAAATTCTATAGGCAATTGGAAGGAAGCCGCAATTCAGATGGCACTAACAAGTCCGGAAGTAGGGAAATAGCTATTGTTATAAGCCGTTACCAGTTAACTCCTAGTGAAGACATTGCGGGGTGGAAAAGACAGCTTGTTTTTGCAAAGTGTGGAAATAGCGGTAGTGTTGTAGTTATTTGTAGTTACGACTTGTAAGTGGTCAGCAAATCCAAAATCCAATTCAAAACTCCGTCGAGAGTCGCTCTGACACGTGACAATACGAACATAATGCAGCTCTAAGTTTTGTTTCCACTCCATGAAGAATATGAACATCCGCTGGAGAAAATCTGTCACAGGCATGTATTTTGCTGATTAGAATGTCACATTCTAACGACACCTTAAAATTATTATGTCCGTCTTAAGTAAGAACATCATTATAATTATGAAATGAATGAACGTTTTCTAAGTATTGTTGAAAACAAAGGAACGTGTTGACAAGTTTTAATCACATGACGTCGCAAGAAAGGAAAATGTGGAGCGAAGTGGAATTCTGTGATAAGCCTCTTCTGGTAACGAGAAAACAAATGAAACTTCAAAAGATACAGTTGTGGACTGCAGCTCCTTGCATGGCTCTTCCTTTTGCTGCTGCGGCCGACAGTTGCTGTCTTTATCAGCTACGGCCTCCTTACAAATGTAAGACCAGGTTTACCCTTAACATTTATTTTGTTTTCACGAGAGGGAGAATGAAGAAGTGAACATCTAGACCTAGGAGAGAACTTAAGAAAATTATGTAATTTACAATCTTCCTTTAATATTTTCGTGCCTATCAAGCGCGTCCGCTGTACCAGCCGCGAATGTACTCGTTTCTAGTTGGTTTTATCTTTTCTTCACACTTACGTTAAACATACCCGTGCTACACGTCTCTCAACTCTTGTGTTTCCGCGTCTGCTAAAAGAATATAAGTGGAAACGGTAGTAACAATTTACAGAAATTTCTAGAGAAGAGAAAGGGAAGTAGTAAAAACTGAATTGCTGATAAGAATATATAATGTGAAAGGTATGTAAATTCTCGAAATATATGGCAGAAGAAGGTATTTTTTTATTGCAGTGGGGTGGGACTAAGTCCCTTCTACTGCGGCCACTCCTGGCCTATTGTACCAGCCCCAGATGATAGGTGAGGGTGAGTGTGGAGCAATTGGTGGAATGAAGATTGGCAGGGGAAACCGAAGTACTCGGAGAAAACCTGCCCCAGCGCCACTCTGTCCACCACAAATCCCACTTGACCAGACCCGGGATCGAACCCGGGCTACCGCGGTGTGAAGCCAGCGACTAACCGCTTGAGCTATGGCACGGCCCAAGAAGAAGGTAACTGTTAGAGGAGTTAAGTATTTTATTTATTCCAATAATATATCTTGTTTAGAAAATAATTATTATTTGTTGAAGATACACTGTATTCAATATTTGACTGCAAAGAGACCTCTGCAGCCATATTCATCGCCATTAGTTGAAACAGTGAAATGAAACTCATCACGGAAAGAGTTTATTCGAGGAGGAGGATGAGGTCCTTGTACTACTCAAGAGGGGACATATTCTCGTTGGCCACCAATAAGCTTACGGACGCAAGCTGAACTTAAATTGAATCCTCGGTGCAAGAGAATATGTGTATTTGAGTTTTATGTAACTTTCTTGTGAGATAAGATACGTCATGTGAGATTTGAGATATTCACAGCGGTGATTATGAAGAATACCGTCTTCTGGCTTGTGGTCCCTTGTAGTTCTTGTGTGAACTGATGGTTCGGAGGAATTCATCGCCTCCAACTTCAGGGTAGAGAAATCCGCGAAAGAGGAACCATCATTAGAAGGCGGCTGCAGACAAAACAACCAGTCAAAAACACAGTCACCTGCTGAAGCCGGTTCATCGCTCGCGGAACTTTCTACCCTGAAGATTGAGGCGATACCTTCCTCCGCAAAATCGGTTTACACAAGATCTACACGGCGCCACACCCCAGAAGACGGCATTCTTCAAGACACGTCATCTTGATATAGGAATATAGACTGATGGTACTACAGAACTAAATGCTGAGATGTTGCTGGTCCCAGGAGAGTTTATAAAGACAGAGGCCAAGGATATTTATATTGCTATTGTTAAAATAATGTATATATATATATATATACTTAATTACACTATCTGCTAGTAATCGGTGATGAAATACGGGAAAAAGTCATGGATATGAGATGGGAGATAAAACAAAAAACCGTAAATATGGGCTGTATATAATATAATTTAAATGAATAAACACTGACACTTTAGATGTAGTCGAAAATGTTGCTAGGTCTAGGAATGAGAATTGCAAATATTAAATAGATTGAATAAACGAAGTAAGGTGGCCGAGGATAGAATGGATTCATAAAAATGTAATGTGGATTATCCAG
Organism: Cryptotermes secundus; assembly: GCF_002891405.2. Lineage (NCBI taxonomy): Eukaryota > Metazoa > Arthropoda > Insecta > Blattodea > Kalotermitidae > Cryptotermes > Cryptotermes secundus. The sequence goes on from NW_019730108.1 coordinate 4,609,574, forward strand.
TTATCGTTAAGAAGCAACTCTCTTTATAATTCCGAATATTTTCTTATCAAGTTTTACAAGGGATTTCTTCTGTAGTAGATTCCCTCGTGTGCTATTAGCTCTGATTTGATATAAAGAGACGTCGGAAGACACGCAAGTGTAATTCAGCTCACTCTATCACCCTGAGTATTATTTATGGCCCTTCTGCGTGGCATGATGGTAGATGAACAGTACCCTTTGCGTGTGTGAGAAAGGTACAAGCAGCAGTAAATTCTTGAGGTGCAAGTTATAGTTGCACGATTCAAGAGAGGAGAACACTGTTGAAGCGCTTAACAAATGTAAGCAGCTTTGTCTAATCACAATGCTACGTGTATAGGGAACGTTAATTAACGCTGGCTTTTCTTTCTATGCATTGTTTGCACAGACTGCTTGAAGTGAACAGATAATGAAGACCGAGCCCTTCATCTCTAAGACTGTTTAATGGCATTATGTGATGCGTGTTGACTCCCTGATATAGTTTTTATTTATGTTTTATGTAAACTTGCTTCGCACGAAGATCTAATTCAAATTATTCTTTTAATTAAAAGGACTTATCTAAAAACCGCATCTGGAATAAAACTTTCAAAGTAAAAGATAAAGTTGTCCCTGTGCGTAAATATTTGCCAAAAACCGCATCTGGAATAAAACTTTCAAAGTAAAAGATAAAGTTGTCCCTGTGCGTAAATATTTAAGCACTATGCCATGAAGGCATATGGGGGAGTGGATATATAAATCCACATTTTTTGACCTCGGCACTAGTTGGAGGTGATTGATCAGCTTCACGCCCCGCCTCTGTACCCCCGGAGAAACAGCCTCCGGCCCCCATTGGATAGAAGGTTGGGTGGATCCCAGAACCGGTTTGGAGGACTTGGAGAAAAGAAAATTCTTGACCCTCCCGGGACTTGAATTCCGACCCCTCGGTCGTCCAGCCCATACTGACTACGCTATAAACACTTTAAGTTTTATTTTAAATAATTTTAATTACGATTTTATTTTGAATTATTGTAAAGAAAATTTAAGCCTGTGATTTATATTGAAATTTGATACAGTGGACATGTATTTGGAATAAATAAAAATAAAGTAAAAAACAATTACAAGGCAGCAGAACACTCCCGTTTTCTTATTTTTAATAGTCTACTCTGCTTTCGTCATCTTTCATGAAGAGAAAGATTTGGAACGTATGTAACCAACGAAGTTTATGACGCACTGACAATTCAGGCTGATGATAATTGTATGAACATGTGGACCATTTCAGAAGATGCGAGAGAGGGTTCTGATGGCATTATCCGTAACTGGTGTCGAAATCCTCAAACAGATAAGTACGTACGTTACTGTAGCCAGAAGACTGGAAAAAACTAGTGAAATTTCGTCTGATTGAGTACTGGAGCTACTCGTATTATTATTATTATTATTATTGGAGGGGGTGGGTTCCCCCATGCACCGCGACCAGTGGTCTATTGTACGTTCCCCTGTGATATTCTACCAGTCTCAGCCAGCGAGTTCGGCCTCTACTGGCTCAGCGCTATCTAGATGCTTCCCCCATCTACCAGAGGCGTTAGAGACTACTGTTGGGCGGGAAATGTCCTGAATTTGGCTCAGAGATCCCCTTGGGACATGAGGTTCTTTTACGTGCCGTAAAGCTACGACACGGGACCCAATGCTTAAAGTCCCTCCCGGATGACTTGTTCCCTGAATTTTTCCGCCCTTAAAAATTCCACGACCTCCGCCGGGTTTGAACTCGCGTACCTTGAGTCATGTGGTGGGAACGTTACCCTTAGACTACGGAGGCCGCTGAAGCAACTCACAGATACAGGGGATTCAAGAATATTTTAATGTGTAATGGAAATATTTTTATTGTGAAGAAGTAAGGAGATGTGGGTGTTGTTGGATCAGATGCATTGGACAGCAGGATCGTCCCACTGAACAATATGCCAACCTAGTGAGTTTCTGTTTTGTCAAAACTTCTAAGAAAACATCCGTTAGTTTCTTACTCATTTTCATGCCCACGTACATATTTCTCTGATGAGGAAATGTAGAGACAAGGTACACCTAATTGATTATAAACGTTACGCAATATATCGTTTTCTTGATATAATTAATACAACTATTTTGCAGGGAAATATCCTTCAGTTTAGTATGGCATTTCTTCCTCTATTGATATAGATATTATGAAGGATGGAGTGTATATTTACAGCAAACAAATTGTAAAGTTTTGTTCTAATCGTAACGAGCGAGGTGTAGGCTGCATCAGGCTTAATGTCAGTAGTTCGACTTTACGTTTACATTGAATTAGCGTAAGCGAATCCAAGGAATCAACAAAAATAACGGCGTAGGGATATAAAGACCTTAAAGTATGAAAACGAAAGTAAGGTGCTGATTATTCTCGAACTCATTTTCGAAATTTGGATTTTTCTAATCTCTTTTCCAGGCGTCCAAGAAGGGTGTCAAATCTGGACAAGTTCATATTCATTCCAAAATTACCTTCGGAAAATCTTTAGAACGTTGAAATGTATGGGAAGCTAATTTGGAATGGTTAGTAGAAGAAATGTAGAAAAAAAGGAGGCTGTGGTCTATTTTGAGGTATTGCCTCAGTTTTCGCATTGAGGAGCCGAAGAAAGAAACGGAAAATATGAGTCGGACTAGTGAGTAGCCCATTATTGATTCGAACCTAGTACCTTCCATAAAAATGCATACTGCGTTACCTCATGGGTCTAGCAGCTCATTGACACGACATGTGTGTCACCGTGTCGAAAATCATTTATAATTCCGAGAGTTCTTCTCGAACATTCTTACACATTTTCTCATTTTCTTGAAAGGTTTGGCTCAGACAAATAATGTTCATTGAAATTTCTGTGATATGCGTAAAATATTGTTAGATGGATTTAACTCAGTTGAAATATCAGCTCTAATTTACTGAATCCTAAAATCTGCTTCCGAGCTAGGAGTTTACTATCCCATGGGAAACACTTATTCTATTATCACCATGCGAAAAAACAATGTGAAAATATACTTCAATTGAAGACACGTACGTTTGAATAAACTCAGGTCTCCGACACAAATCTTCTTCTCTCCTTGCTTCCTGTCATCATATTACGATCCATTGACTTAACTGTTTCAGTTGTCAGGAGCAAGTTTCTGTCGATATTCTGATAACACTGATTAAAGTCGATAGAGATTCATGTTCATCGTTATAATGGAGCACATTGTTTTGTGGCAGTGTTACTTTAAACGACAAATTAAAGTTGGAATAATTTTTTGTCATCATTCTTGTTAGTGACTCAGAAGTTTAGAGTTTTGACATGTCTGAACTATTCAGGAACTTGATGGAAACTGCGAGTATTTTGAATGTCTGCGCAGGACATCCTAATTTGAATATCTCCTTTTACAGAATACAACTTCTGAATTAAAGATCCGCCTTTTCTTATATACCCACCTAACCGATCTGATGGAAGTTCTGTGAAGTCGTCTGCCTGTATTTTGTGGCGGGGCACGAGACATTTCTGAGTTTCTGTTAATCACTTAGTGAGCGCATTCGGAGCGTCGCAAAAATTAAACTGTACTCAGGTTACGCACGATGAGTACAGTCATGAAGGCATGTAGTAGTTCGAAGACGAATTGCGTTCTGAAGTTATATTAATTATTTCAAGAAACTAGAATAATGCCAATAATTTGTCTTTAGAGTTTTACGGCTTTTCTTCGGCAATTCTCTTCTTAGAGCACTCTCTAGTAAGCCATGTACACATGGTAATTAATGGTTCTCTCTGAACAGCATATATTGTCACGTTTTTGAGTGGCTGTAGACAGGGTTTGGATTGGTAATTGGATTTATTGAACTCTTACAAATTCGTGAGAAGTAATTATAACTGTTTCACTAATTCACACACTTCACTGTTCACTGAGCACACAATTAAATCTTGTCAGCCTGCTGTATTCACCAGCCATTGCCTAGTAGCGGCCTTCAACTGCGGATTATCCCCCTTCTCTGTGTTCCCGAATTGTCACCGGTCTCAGCTATCAGCTTCTGACAGCAACAGCTCACAAAACAACCCCAGTGGTTATCTAACTAACTGAGGCACTCACCAACCGACTCCACTCCACTCCACTGTCTGACTGACTCTTCATTGACTGTCCTGCTTAAATATCTCAGCATGGACCGCGTAAATAACACCGTTACTCTGTTGCAGTCCGATTGTTGCTTACCGGTGGCATGACGTATTCCATTGTTGCGTGCGCAACAGTCTGCACGGACTGCGCATAAAGAACACTATTCCTTTTTTTGTTGTTTACGGCCAGCTGTTGTGACTCCACAATTTTTGCTTGGAGCGGATATGGCACAATATATACATTACAGCTACAGTCAAGGTTTTCGGAGAATTATCCTTCTGAACAATATTAGAGAGCTGAAATGGTCTACTTGTTCGCCTCTCTCTCTCTCTGTCTCTGGGCAGGTATCGATGTTATAAACTCTAACGGGAATGAATTTCATGACATCCTCTATGACTATTATGGTATTGGAAACCGCCCCACTTTAATATTTCAATTCCCTATCATTAATGCCAGCGTGGTCGTTGTGTGATATTTTGAGTTGCACACAAATTGGTGGAATTCATACAAGGCTTACAAATTCTTCATAGCGCTAACCCACTAAACTGTAGTCAGCTTTCTAGGGAAATATTTTAGAAAAAGTGGAACTTACGACATAGCAAGAGCGTGAAATATTTTGCTGTGTCGATTACAGTTGATAAATCATTGTACTTACATTGGCACTTCTCATGTATTTCGAGACGTTCTGCAGACATATTTGCTACTAGTACTAGCGTTTGTGAAACCCAGGTTCAGTCCCGCGGAATTGTAAAGTACACCACCTGAACTGCAAATGATATTAATAGCTGATACATAATTAAGAACTGATGTGTAGGAAGGTAAATACAAAGCAGTACAGATTTTACCAGAAATAAATACAAAATAAATTCTGAATTTTCAGTAACAACATTGCACTTTCATCTTACCCCACCTCTTTTCCGATAAAAGTTTTCCGCATGCCCTATTTATAGTTTACGTTGAGTCCCTACTCGGGATTCTGCTACGTACAGTACATCAGTGCAAAGCCTAACAGTGCCTCTGCTGAATTTGGAACAAGGGCGAGCAATTATTTTCGCTCGCGGACCAAATTATCCCTTTTGAAGTGAATAGGGTAAATGTAATTGGCAAAGGATTATTTCCAGTGGCGATCATAGGTATTAGCCGTTGTACTACCAGAAAGTTAGTAGCAAGAAATCTGGAGAAACCCCCCCTCCCTATCGGTCTGTCAAAGTTAGCTGAAACAGAAGTGCTTGGGTATGTTCGTTAACAATTCACAGCGCAAGATGGTGGCGCATCACGTCCTGGCTGCGTCTGATGGGAATCGTGACCTAAGGCAGACAGAGGATCCTTATTGCCTTATTTGCATTTTAGGGATAAACTAATTTGTCTCTGATCCAGTTTATTTTCAACTACTTTCTTCTGAGTGAATGTTGCAATTGAGTGGTTAGAATTCCCTCTTAGAAATCGAGAGTCCTTTAGTTCGATTCTCTATCCGGAGGGTGGGTATCGTGACTGAATATTTTCACAACTTTTCTCAGCCACTCAATGAAAACTGTGGGCTAATACTTTATAACAGGAAATGTTCTCTTTCTTCCGCAGTTCGCATATTATTCGGTATTATCTGTCATGCTCATTAAATAGACGTAATGGAGAAAATACATGTATTGTTACGAGCATTAATCGCAAAGGAATTCAAAATTGGTTGGATAATTTGGGACAAATTTTAGAAATTGAAAGAAAATTGCCATAAAAATGCTTGGATTAGTGTACGGTATATTGTTGAGCAAGAGCTGATAACAACTGGAAACGAAGAATACGCTTCCGAAGCAATGAAATTCATTACTCTTAGTCCAGATTGACTCATGTACTCTAAGGCACAAAAAATAACTCCGTAGCCTGTAGTCCGCAAGCGAATTATACCTCTTGTTGGCGAAGTTAGTGCCGACTTTAGCGGATAGAGAGTGTTGCATGGGCAACGCAACGAATCTCCACGGCCGTTAATTTTTGTTTTCTAGACCGGAGCCGCTATTTCCTTGAAATACCGCCTTAGTTATCCTCACAAGGTTGAGTGGACCCCGTTCCAGACCCACCACTTCTCAGAAAAATTGGTAGCGCCTGGAATCGAACCCGGACCTCTGGATCTGTAGCCAGGAGCTCTGACCACTAGATCACAGAGGCGGTTACTATAAGGCACCCAGGTTTTGAAGAATCTGGATTTCTGAACTTTGCCTCAGATAAACTAAGAAAGAATGAATGTCTCTGACCTTGTTTATATTTGTCGGTAGGTGTAGGTAAAACATTTCATTCACTTCCCGATTCAGCCAGGTACATTTCATTTTACTTCTATCCTTCTGCTTATACTGTTTACAGCACCGTGTATAACTGGTGGAGCGAGCTTAGATTTCATAATTTTACATTGAGTTTTACATAAAGCGTGGTTTAAAATATTAGAGAAACATTGTACACGTTTATGCGTTACTGAATTGCAGTTTTAATAACGCTATTATCAGAACGTGTTTTATCTTCAAGCCACATGTCATTTCATGTTCAAATTACTGTATATCTGCAATAGAGTCGCTGTGTACTGACTGCAGGATAAAAAATTTACAGTTTTGGGGGGGAAGGGGGGAAGAGATAAAATTGAGGACAAGAGAATTCGATCTCCTGGGATGTTACGCTATGTAGTTTTGTAGATTGGTACCACGTTTTCGGAGGAACTTGTTACCTTCATCTTCAGAGTTGACTGTATCTGAATGAATGGACGTTGCGCAGCACCTCACATTCAGGCTCAAGAGCTGGATGGTCTTCCCGTTAAGTCTGGTCCACCCAAAACACTAATGTTCACTTCATGCAAGCGCTATCTTTATAACGTGCTGTATATAACAGTGTTTAGTATTCACAGTAGGATTCTCCGAAATGTTACTACTTATCTACCAAACCGCACGGCGTCACATTCCAGAAAACATAAATCTTAATACCTATTTATCACTGCGAAAACCTCAGTCTGAAGGTTGAGCACGTATTGTGGCTTCCATATATACACTTCCCTAGATATAAGATATGTGATGTGAACATTGAATAATCAGAATTTTGCCGGCGTTGCATGTGTCTGTATAAATGATGAGTACATAAAATAAACCCTTCGTCTGTTGGAATATTATCATTCATTCATCCATCAATGGCTCTATAGCCCTTTGTTGGGCCCTGGCCTCTTCTTCAGTTTCGTAATCTTACTTACACAGACGGTAGGACTCCTTGGACGGGGGATCAGCCCGTCGAAAGGCCGCTACCTACATACGGGACAATAAAAACACAAAATGATGCCACAACCAGGCATCCATGCCTTGAGTGGGATTCGAACCCACGATCCAGCGTTCGAGCGAGGGAAAATAGTTCACGTCTCAGAACGCGCGGCCACTGTGATCGGGGGAGTATTATCTTGATGCCGTAAACTAATGTCGATAGGCCAGAAATTGCTCTCATTTATGAGAAACCGTTGGGTAGGTTGGCTTCAGTTGTCTTGCCAAACGCCAAGTACATTCACAGCGAAAGGACCAACAAAAGAAGCATTGCGGAAATAGTATTGCAAAAGTTAAATGTTATTGAACTCAGTGCATTCATTATTTGTCTTACAAAGACACTAATAAGAAATACAGCGTTAAGGAACTGAAGGGTTGGAAGATTCAGTCAAATTAGTATGTCGTCAGATCAGTCATTCAAGGTGAAGGAGTTCCCGGCGACAGAAACATACTCAGGCTTAGATAATACTAAAGCATTATACAAAATGATAAGACTATCGATGGTATGAAGGAAAATTTTATAAATGAATCAACCCTTATATTTCTAATTATTTCTAAAATATGTCACTGGCATGACTGCGGAAGTTAAGCTTACAGCCTAACAGGACTCCATGACCTTTAATGAACTGTGAGTGGGTTAGTAGTTCATTAAATAATTTTTAATTACTTGTAATATCAGTGTCGTTTTAGACGTAAGGGAATTACCAAGCCACCCTTCTGAATATTGTCTATATCACACTGCAGAAGCTAGAGTCCTCAACATTGCTGATATCACGATACATGTTAAGATCAGTCAGAAGGAAGAGGTAGCGAATGGTTGCGAAAATATTATCAATAAAACCATTACACATCAAAAGTCCTGATTTGGTTCCTTGCGGGACACCAGATCTGAAAGAAGAAGAAGAGAGGATGAAACAGAAAGCAACATAGGTGTGTTTATTGGTAGAGTAGTTATGCAACAAACTAACATAATTAGTGGAAAGTCCAGAACTGATGAATTTGCACTGTAGAGAAGAATGTGGAAGTAAGTCAGAAGACTGGCCGCGCCATAGCTCAAGCGGTTAGTCGCTGGCTGCCCACCGCGGCGGCCCGGGTTCGATCCCTGCTCTGGTCAAGTGAGATTTGTTGTGGACAAAGTGGCGATGGGGCAGGTTTTCTCCGAGTATTTCGGTTTCCCTTGCCAATCTTCATTACACCAATTGCTCCACAGTCACCCTCACCTATCATCTGGGGCTGGTACAATAGGCCAGAAGTGGCCGTAGTACAAGGGACTTAGTCCCACCCCACTAGCATTAAAAAAAGTCAGAAGCCTTACTTAAATGAAAATAAACTGAATCAGTTTGACCTTGATACTGAGTGTAAAAAGGATTTTAACTTAGGTGACCGAATTGTTCGAAGTGAACAACATTTACGGAAACAACGCTGAAAATATTAAACATATGCTCGAGGAAATAAGGTAGCCGATCAGGAATGATAAATTAAAAAATTTTGGAAAGATTTTTGAGTACAGAGGTCGACCCGTAGTTTGTAATCACAGTGCTGTTATCTTTCTAGAAAACTGGAACAACAACAATCTACTTCCACAAGATTTACTAATGTGTGACTAGTTCCTCTGAGAACAAAAATGTAAGTTAGCCATCGAATAAAAACATGAGAGCGTCCCCTAATTATAAAAATGGAATTCTGTCAGCGTCAGCACAACTGGGAGGCTTCAAACGCTTTATAGCCTGTGCAGCAACTGGGGTGGATAATCACTCAAGCGGTAGAATGAGAAGAAATGATAGTAAAAGAATTTATGGAATTAAAGCGATCGGCAAAAGGATACATATTGCTTTCGGAGCAGAAAACAACAAGATCGCCGACTTTAAATTGACTAACTCTATAATAATAATAATAATAATAATAATAATAATAATAATAATAATAATAATAATAAATTACGTTATTTTAAAATAACGACGATATTAAGGCTTATTTTATGTCGCTGTCATTATCTGAACTCTATAATGTAGGGTGGTTGACGAATGATGGATGTGGATGGAAATAGCCGTAGCTATTGAGGCACTACCCATTATTTTATTTAATGGGCTGAGGGAAATCAAGAAAAAATAATCACGGTAGCCAGTGTCCCGGTCGATATTCGAACCGAGCGCCTTCAGTATACAATTAAAATTTTCACCGTTACACCAAGGTAATAATAATAATAATGACGATGCTGATGATAATGATGATATCATTATTACTACTGCTATTACTACTACTACTACTACTACTACTACTACTACTAATAATAATAATAATAATACATGTTTTTGAACGCCCAACAAAGACACTAAATATCGGCGAGCCTCCGCAAGAGAGACGACCCCCAGTACTTCACTTCTGAACAAGATGGAAGGATATTAAAGAAGCACTGACGAGAGAGAAAATAGGAACCAGGAAATAGTGTAAGAAAGTTTGAGAAAGTCAGGCGATGTGTGAACGGAAAGATAAGAGTTCAGATGATGACAATAGTTATAACAATTTTATAAGCCGGCGCTGCCACGCCTCTCGGAGAATGCCTCAACCTCACTCATAGATATATGTGCAGCAGGAGATACCTGAGTCGCACCCCATTTAATGCATTAATTGTGGTTCATTGTTATCTTGCGCAGGCTGCTTCACAAACAATGAAAAGGGAAAGACCTGTAACATATTTCTGTATGCTGTAAGTGTTAAGCTATAGATTATGAACACCGGGAATTTCCCAACAGCTCACCTCAATTTTCTATCTTTCAAAACACCGAAGATGACACTGATGTTGGTAGCACATAATACTTACAGTGCTACGCAACGTCATGATATATCCTTTTCAAGAGATTTTCTCTGCTCTCCTTGCTGCCTTCTTCACGTTGGTTACTTGCATAGTTTATTCTTCCACCCAGAAGATGGGGTCGACTTTTCCTCCGAAACATCGGCTGACCTTTAACGAAGCACACAGCGTTATAGGCCAGAATATAGAACACCTCATAACCAACCACAAATCGCACATAGATGTTAAAGAGGTCTTTGAAATTCTGTTCATTTTGTTTGCGTAGCCATTCAGTGAAAACCTATATTTTTCGCATCCCGCCAATTTCTGTATCAGCAAGCAGGATGTAGTTGGATGTGAATTTAGCGTTCCTTGTTTATAAAGGAAGAGCTCATCATAGTGAAACGTACAGATTAACATGTTGTTTGCAAATCCTTCTTCTTTAAGCGCATGTTAATTGTACACTTATAGTTTCACAAACTTGTTTACAGATCTAGAGAAATTGTTTACAATTCTCTGCGTGTTTTTTAAATAACAATTCCCTACAACTCAAAGAAGAATATTGTACCATTGAAATTTCAGCCCAGCGGCTGCTTCCGCTTGCATTATTATGAAATATTTGATCTAGAGTCCGGATGAACCAGATATTTCAGAAACTTCAGCGTAGACACGATAGAGAAAGCGCCTCTACCTTGTGAAGCAACCTTTCTATATCAGATATACAGTAGACTGTTTTATAAACATAACGTTAAAATGGAATATCAATTATGAACCATATTGAATTTTTGAACGCCCAACTCGATATCTGTACAATCCAAAATAACAGCTTTATATCTAATTTTGCAACAAGCACTCAAAATAATTACTATGACAGATATTATTAGATTCCCCATCACCTACATTGCTTTTCAATAAAGTGACTGCATTATTGATTGGAGTAAATGGATTCTCGGTTTCACTGCCATTATTTGTATTGTGCATACCTTGGTACAAACTGATGCAACACGTGTAATATATTATGTGGCTTTAAAAATACAACGTGATTCTAAATTATTGTCGGGGTTTCCGTGGCCTATAACTGTCGAAGTGAAAATATTAAAACTGCTTGTGTGATTTGAAAGTGTAACTCAAAATGTTTTGTTTGGCAAAGCTGTATCCTCGGGATTGGTATCTTGGAGGAAATATGATGTCATATCAGAAAATGAAGACTTTTGAAGAGAAAGCAATGTGTGTTAAGGAATTGTTCGCAAGAACCATGTGACCTCCCTCAACGAACTGAAGCTCCGAATAGTTGCTGCGATCGAAACAGTTAACACCGCAAATGCTGGAGAACATTTGGAAGGAAACTGAATAAGATTTTAACATCTTACATGTCACGAAAGCTAGCATGTTGGAGTTGTTTAATAATCTGCAGTATTTATTCTACAAAAGATAAAACTTTAAAGTTACATTTTCGTATTCCTTAAATAGTTTTATTTTATTTTATAGACCACGGAAATCCCGACAGTAATTTAGAATCACTCTTTATTATTCATTTTTGTTTGGCTGATATTTTGACTAAGTCAACTGAAGGAGTTGTAAACAATTTCTTGTAATTTACAAAAAAAATTTGTTGTAAATAATCTGTAAATAAATATTAGCATGGTAGCAACAAAATTAACAAAACCGACTGGTGCACTTGAGCAGAAAAATAAGGAATAATTGAATACTGAATATCAGAAAAGCGGAACACATTTATCCCAGAAGATATTCTTGTGCCTAACTAAGGGCCACGCCATGAATACATATGAAACAGTGGATATACAATTCCAGGCATTCTTATACTAAGTAATAGATGCAGATGAGTGGCCAGCATCACTCCCTCTCTATCTATCGCCAATCTCAAATCCCCAGAGGCGGTATGGATACGCTAGTGGAGAGAAAATCCTCTGCCTCCTTCGGGTATCAAACCTAGATTCTCCGGTCATCCAGTTCGTAGCCTGTTTACTGGACTATACTGGTTGAACCATATCGGCTGTTGAAGGTAAATTTGTCTCTGTGCTTAGCTAAACACTGCACCAAGAGAACGTACGGGACAGTGGAATTATTATTCGAGTGAATCAGTCGGTTTATAGGCTCATAAATATCTGCGGCTACAAGCGGCTGGTAGCATCTCAGAATATCTTATACGTTCGTATGTACCATATTCATTCGAATTTAAGACGCATCCTGTTTTTGAATGTGGGGGTCAAGAAAAAAATTAGAAAGTTACACATTCATGAAATTTAAGACGCACCACAATTTTTCAATAGGGCGAAAAAATGTGTAAAATGTGCATCTTATATTCGAAGTACTACGGTACTATTTAGAGCGAGGTCTATTAATTTATTACCCAACTCTTCCAGAATGATAACAAAAATTGTCACATTATAATGTCGCGGAAATAGACTGACTTACCCGTTTTGAAAGAAGGACTGTTGGCAGCTGAATAACCACGCATTGTTTTAAGAATTTGTCTAGAGTCAATATTTCAATAAATCATTTGTTTACTTTGTCCTCAAAATAAATGCAACGCCGCGTTGTTCTTCGCTCATGTTGTTAAAAGTGTTTCATTCCTTTTTTTGTTGATAAGACAGTTCAAAGAAATCTTGTTAATGTACCACAAACACTGTTGTTGACTGTTGTTTCGCCCCCTCAGTTAAAGTATGACTTATTCATGGACTGCAGTCTGCAAGACAATTAAAGTAACAAATCCTCTGAGGGTGAGTTCAGGCGTGCCGTAGACTATAACTTATAATAATTGCGTTCTGAGCATCGAGTGTTGATCTAATTATCACACGGAGCCCATATACACTAGGTAAGTTTGTCTAGAAAATGGTGCACTGAATTTATGAAGCGGTAAGAAATGTAAATAAATTAATAAATTAATTGCGGTCTGTTGATGGATGGGGTACATGTATCGCCCCACAGGTATTCCGCAAGGGGGTTAAAGGCTGCTGCTGCACCGCGTGACGTCATCGCTGCGGAAGCTTTTTATTATGAGGCAGTGCGTGTAGCTAACGCGGTTGGGAAAGAATATTCTGCTCGCTACCTCATGTCTTTAACACCGATGTTGAGACTACTTAGGTATCGGTTGCATGCAGGGCCACATTTGCGTCCTACTTGATCACAAGTTCTACAACTTTGTATATTTTATTTGCTCATATATCATTCATTTAGTGACGTTGTCAAGCACTCGGGGCGCACACACTGTCAGATTGCGGCGTGGTTCATGAATTGATGAATCTGAGAGGGTGTGGAAGGAAGCAGTTGTGGCATATTGAAAAGTAATATCATCTCAATCCTCCGAAGGGACTGTGCAAAACCACGACAAATCGAAGGATAACCGGTGTCCTGGTGGGCATTCGAATAGGACCTCTCCCCCAAAATACAGGCCAGAATCGTTACCACCTGACCAGTTTGGTCCTCTGGGTGTAAACATTTTTAACATTCTGTTAACTTATGAAACATTTTTTGTACTCTTGGCTGAGGAAATTATAGAGTTATATTAACGCTTATCAGGGTTTTCAACACAAAGGTAGAAATTCACAATCTTAGTAATTCCTACAGGAGCTAAACATAGGTGGGAAATGTTAGAATAGAAGTTAAACAAATGCCGATCACATGGCTGTGGGGCCTAATAGGCACGTAGCAGTTTGACAAATCGATCACTGAAAACGTGGGTATAAAACAAACTTGAGGTATTCATATATTTTTACGTTTATATGTAGGGAGAGAGCCGGTCACTGTAGCCGCGCGGTCTGAGGTAAGAACTGTCTTCGCTCGCTCGAACGCTGAGATCATGGGTTCGAATCCCACTAAAGGCATAGATGTCTGGGTGTGGGTGCATTTTGTATTTATATTTGCTCTGTGTTTAGGTAGCGGCCTTGCGACGGGCTGATCCGCCGTTCAAGGAGTCCTACCATCTGTTAAATATGATTACGGAACTGAATAAGAGGCCAGGACCCTGAATGGGCTGGAAGAGCCATTGAAAAAAGAAATTTGGAGAGAGATTCTCTGACGAAACGATAGTCTGGATGCCCTGACTAGTGTTTAACTGGCTCGTTGTTTCGGCATTAATTTTGAAAAGATATATATAGGCCAGTTTTTGTGAAATCACCTTGAAATTTTTAAAATGAGTATATGGTACCACGACTTTTCTGACTCGATGAAAAGTAAGTATGTCCCTACTTGAAGAGTATATTTTGGGAAGGGGTCTCCATCCCCTACCGAGGATGTTCCCGAATCCGCGGAGGGCTGTAGTGTCTATTGTTGCATGACGGTGCGAGAATTGTCTTGCCTGCGTTCATGTAACGCTGTAATTCAGGCACATAGACTATAACACATCAGTCGTCACTCATTCATGTCCATTATGAGACTTGTGTCTTGAAAGCATTTCTGACCAGTATTTATACTCTATGGACACCTTTATCTCTCCGATGAATGATGGTATAAATTTCAGCACCACGTAGATTCGCATGCAAAACTGACCCCTCTAATGCAAATACAGTAGAACTTGGTTATAACGTCATCAAAGGGACCTAAAAATAGTGTCGTTATAAACGAATGTCGTTGTAACCGAAATGGGCACTTCCACAGTAGCCTTATGTTAGTCACGTAAAAATCTACCAAAAACCGAGTTAAAATGTTGCATTTTTTAGTGAAATACGTAGTTAAGTACAGACTAACGTAACATTAACGTGGAATTGCCCAAATGTGTAATATCAAAGACATATTACAGCGCTTTTCACTGACAATACACACCGCACTAATACTGTATATTAAAGGTAGGCCTACTCACCAAATTACAGTAGATTACATCAATTGTTGTGCCTTACTGTACCTAGATACGAGTACATTAATCAGTTATCTTCATCTGTTTCCTGTTACTTGCCCAATACACACTTTCTAAATTACGTTCAATGTCCATATCAGAGAAATTTAGGAATGAAAATGACGTTACATACGAGGTTGATGTATTTGTGCATGTCGTACTAAGCAAGGTATAAAAACAGTTGCTTTATGAGGAATTAGTTGTACCATTGAATATTTGACGCAATAGACAAGGTGTCGCAGAAACCGATGTTGCAATAACCAAGTTTTACTGTATATGCTTTCCTGATTCGTGGACAACACACGTGGCACTCAGTTTAACGAGGTATTCTTACATTACCTGGATCCAGTACATTACTGCGACGTCAGGAAGGGAAGTTGCGACTGTGAAGACGTGAATTGTCTTCACCGGACTCTGGATAGGGTCCTTCATAGGTTTCATGATTATGGTTTAGGGTCTTTGTGTTCAGTAACATTATGACATCATTAGTGATGAATGAAGTCGGTGTTAAGTGGTTAGTTAATAAAGCGTTATGACAACTTGTAAATCAATTTTGTTTAAATACCAACCTCATAATATTTCAGCATTCGAAGTAATCATTCGGACTGATGTTATCTGATGTTTTATGTGGATAATAGATATCTTTCTACATAGATTAGCTTGTGGTAACGTTGTCTCATGTATACGCTACTTGTGTATATCTGTCTATGGCTCTACAGTCCTTTTGTTGGACCTTGGTCGCTTTTTCAGTTTCTTCATCCCGTACAGAGGCGGCAAGCCACTACCTACAAACAGAAGAACAGAAACACAGAACAAAGGCACACAGACATCCATGCCTCGAGTGAAATTCCAGCCCACGGTCCCAACGTTCGAGCAGCCTAACCGCGCGGTCACTGTGATCTGCTTACTTAAGCGTATACAGAAACAATATTTATTCGGCTCAATTGATTTGTTACACAGAGATATATTTAAAATTTTTAATATTAAAAGTGCGGATTTTATTTATAATTCAAAACACATATCTTAATCGGAATTGTTGTTAAATTTTTACCTCGTTTTCTTCGATTAGGATCTGAAACCTTCTTTTCCTTTAATCCATAGTTGATTGGAAGTTATCTTGAGATAAGAGAGGCCACATGTTTAAAGCTCTTATTATACGTAGTAATCAGATGAGCTGAAACGGATGTGTCTGGCTTTTGTGCACTGGCTCTTCGTTCTAAGCGACTTGCATCTCGAGAATCTGATGCACTTTCTGACTGACTGACAAACTGACTACAGCGTCATCCGGCACTTCCGAACAGCGGGTAATATGACTGTATCAGTGTTTAATCTTAACATTGAATTGGGGACTATTCACATTTACGCATAGGTCTAATGAGGCACGCGGTAGCGTAGTTGGCTCAGGCATTATGCTACAAATCGGAATGTCGCGGCTTCGATTCCCGATGAGGTCATTGGGCTCTTCAATTGACCTAGCTCTTCCAGCAGCACGATGGCCCTGGGAACGACTCAACCTCTAACAGAAATGAATACCAGGAATCTTCCTGGGGGATAAAGCGCGGCCAGCGCGTAAGTCTGACAATTTCACCGCCATTTGTGAGCTGACTGTCTAGAAAATGTGGGAACCTCGACCTCTCACAATCCTATGTGCCTCCACTGTCTATTACAAGGATAGTTTTACCACTTTTATTAAGGGTAAAAAAAAAGAGATAAATCTGTTCCTGTAACAGGCCGTGAAGGCCCATAGGGTTGTGAGAGGTCGAGGCTCCCACATTTCCTAGACAGTCGGCTTACAGTTGCTGGTGAGATTGTCAGCCTTACGCGCTGGCCGCGCTTTACCCCCATGACCATTCCTGGTACAAATATCTGTTAGAGGCTGAGTGGACCCCAGAGCCATAGTGCGGCTGGAAGACCCTTTATGTTATGTCTAATAATTCAACTGAAACGAATAAATCATTTTTTACACAATGTCCTGTTAAAGTATGTTCTAGAGAAATGAGTTCCTTTCAAAATCGGAGAGCTGCTAATTTTTACTGTTTTGTAAGAGACGTCATTTCTTTGCTCCACCCAGTACATTCGCTAATACATTTGTCAGACTAATACGTAGCAATCTCCTGCTGACCCATAGAACAGGCATCGAAAATAATCGCCTTTGGAACTGCATATTTTAGGATCGGAAAATATTGTAAATGGTAGTTTTTAACGTTCTGATAAAACGGGTTTGTAACTTTGCAGTATATGAATTTAACACGTCAGGTTACAATTGTTTAATCCGTTAGCGTCTGCAGTTGAGATTATTTTCCGTATGTAGAACAATATTTTAAATGTAACTTGAAAAGCAACAGACGTTCCCAGATTTATGAACTGTAGAACCTAAGGCCTTGCCGTGACGTTCTTGATTTAATCACCCTAATAATATTAGAAGAATCCAACGTATGAAAACGTTCCTGTGGTGTTTCTTCCTTTTCAGTGCGGAATAATTATTTATTCGCAGGCCAATTCTAAATTAAGCTTCAACAGTAGAACACATATTTCTCAGCCATAAAGGAAAACTCATTTTAGAGCTCCGAAATGTCGGAAAGACTTTGTCAAGCCATTAAGGTTGTTTTATTGTCAATACATACTTAAAATCTTAAGCTTTGTGCACTATATCAACACGGCTTATTAATGGAATATTTGACATTTAAATGTCGAAAACTTGGGCAGCGTTGACTGTGTGTACCAGACTTTAGGATGGTATGGATGTGGGTTGAGGTGGCGTATTGTTGCCTGTCGTTGGCAGACTGCACCCCAGGTTTGTGGTCGACATGCACCCCCAATGCTGAAGCATGTTTTCTCGTCACCTGCCTACCTGCACCCTGTGGTTCCCTGACCTCATACAGGTTAACTGCTCGCAAAGGGCACCAAATTTGTTGACATACTAACTGCATGATGCTGAAACATCAAAAGCAAAACGTATTAAGGACAGATTACATTTAAGCTAGTAACTGCAACAAAATATGATAGAATACATTTATGATGTTCAGTTTAAAACTAAATACTAAAAGTGGAAATGTTGGCGAAATTTGAACAGTCATCAAACTGGAGGGTAAAGAAAAACTTCTGGATAAAAGCAACTATTTAAGAAGCTGTTAATAATACCTAAAGAGGACCGGCTGTGACACAAGGGAAAAACTGCAGATACTCCTACATGAGCTGAACACAAACATTAAAGGATTCCTATATAATTGAAGAAAATACTGTTTCCTACAAGGAGAAACATTAACACAGAACTACAGGGTGTCCGGATGAAAAGTATCCAGATTATTTAGTATACACCGTCACAGAGGGAAAGTTTCAGTTTTTTTCTTGAGTATATAAATTTCTCAGTAAATTTCAGTGTGGGCCCCCTTGATGTTATGACATCTCCAGCCTATATTCTGCTCGTTCCACGTTGCTTGAAGTATGTTTGGTGTTACCGTAGCCACAGCGCCCCCTACGTGGGCTTTAAGGTGATGAAGTAGCATGAATTGATTTGCGCTGACTTTGCTGGAATGCCTCTCTAATGCGATTGACATCTTCAGTGGTCCAGGAGATTTTACACGCAACAGACTATCTGTAGTCATCAGTCTGTTGTCCCAGAACGGAATGCTTTTCCGTGTAGGAGGCTGACTTCCATATTGCATTCTATAGAACGACGCTGAACAGCGGTAAGAGATTGCAACTGCTAGCCACAACAGGCATTGTACCTGTTCCTGTAGTGTTGACACCGTTACTCAGCTCGCCCTAAGTCACCAGTTGGCGCATGCGCGTAAGCCAGGCATGAAAAAAAGAAACTTCCAGAGTTTTCCTTTCCGATGACATAAACCGGATATGTTTATGTCAGTTAGTTTCCGAAATAAATTTTTTATTTTGGATACCTTTCATCCAGACATTCTGTATATGTACTTTACAGATATACGGGATTTGAGATGCTGACGGCGGTGAGTGTTAAGATCACGGTCTTCTGGGATGTGACGCCGTGTAATATTTTAGATGTGTGCTAACATTTTGGAAGAACCTGCTGTATCCATCTTCGGGTTGGAAGACATGATCTGGAGATGACGTCAGCATATCCCTCCGAAACGTCGGTACCCATCTGCAGGTGTACAATGCGTCAATACCAGAACATAACAATCTTAGGAGAGAGATTTAATAAAATATAAAAAAGTAATAAAAAAAGTAAAGATATCCCTGTAACAGGCCGTGAAGGTTCATAGGGTTGTGAAACGTTGAGAGTCCCACATTATCTAGACAATCGGCTCAAAGATGGCGGTAAGGTTGTCAGCCCTACGCGCCGGCCGCGCTTTACTCCCCACGAAAATTATTTCATTAATTCCTGGTACTCATTTCTGTTAGGGGCTGAGTCAACCCCAGGGCCATAGTGCGCCTGGTAGGATTGGGTCAATTGAAAAAATCCAATTACTTCATCATGACTTGAACCCGCGTCTTTCCGGCTTGTAGCACAAAAAGAATTAAATAATTGAACTAACTAGCGAGCTTATTCACTAACTACCTAACGAACTAACTAGCTAATACGTACATGGTATGTGCATGCGGAAAATGAGATATTCGTTTAAAAATCTGGTTGTATAACCTAAAGAGGGAAGTCATTTTGAAGGCCTGGGCGTAAGTGGCAAGATACGATCAGAACTTTCTTTGAGAATGTAGAATGTAGAATGTAATATCGTGGATTATCTTGCACTGAGCGGTGACCGGATCGAATGTTGTGCTGCTCTGAACACGGCGATGAATATTGTGGTCTCATAAAAACAAATAGTTTCTTGACCACCTGGAAAGGAGTTTTCAAGATGGATTCTCTACCATAGATTTTAATAATTCAGTTACAGACACAGCACACTGTAGGTAATTACAGTGTAGTAATTACATTATGGACAAATACAGCATAAAGTCAAAGTCTTAATTACAGGCAAACACTGAAGGAAAAACACATTAATACAGAAAGTAAACAGACAAACAAACAAATGAAGACAAGAAGTGGTAACAAAAACATGATAACTAAGAACTACATAACACAGAACATAAGGAGTATGAACAAATATTATTAACAGTTTTAGGTCAATGAGTGTAAATGTGACTGAAAGACTAATAATAATGATAATGTCGATGATGAAGATAATAATAATAATAATAATAATAATAATAATAATAATAATACACTGAAACCGCAGTAAATCGGACATGACTAATTCGGAATTCGCAATAACCCGGATTTTTTTTTCGCAGTACAAGCTTGACGATCACATTGTTGCGATCAGCGGTCGCAAACTTCCGCGTGTAGCGCCAGCATAGGTGCCGGTAGATACACTTAGGCCTCTCGTCAAACATTCAGGCCATTTTATAAGGGATTTAAAGCACGTAGGCTACCTAGAATGTTCTTATGACTTATGTCAAAACTTAACATTTTTACATTTTAAGACAAATACATTAATTTCGCTCCCAATTAGTCAAAATTAGTGAGGTCTTACTGTAAATCAGTTCAGTTCGTACATATTTGCGTGCAAACTTAACAGCCCAAGGGCCAATTACAAAGAGACGACGAGTAAATAAATGGGAATGAAACACACACAAACGAAATTCAAAACAAAATTAATTTACTTACTTACTTATGGAGCTGAGCCCTTCTAGAAGAGCCTCCAATTCTACATCTACTCAAGAATTTCCCAGCATTTTATGGAACCCGAAGGTTCATCACCGTGTTCACAAGAGCCCTCCACTGGTCCCCATCCTGAGCCAGATCTATCCAATCCATACCATCCCATCATATCTCTCTAAGACCCATTTTAATGTTGTCCACCCACATACGCCTTGTTCTTCCCAGTGGTCTCTTACCATCTGGCTTTCCCAACAATAACATATATGCATTCCTCTTCCCCATTCATGCTACATGTCCTGCCAACCTCATCCTCCTTGACTCGATCATTCTAATTTTGCTTGGAAAAGAGTACAAGTTATGAAGCTTCTCATTATGCAGTTTTCTTCAACCTATCACTTCAACTCTCTTTGGTCAAAATATTCACCTCAACACCCTGTTCTCAAACTCCCTTAGTCTGTGTTCCTCCCTTAATGTCAGAGACCAAGTTTCACTGTCATACAGAACCATGGCCAAAATTATACTTTTGTATATTCTAATTTTTACGTTTTTGGACAGCAGACGAGAAGACAAAAGCTTCTGGACTGAATGGTAGCAAGCATTACCCGAGTTCAGTCGCCTCTTAATTTCCTCCTGAATCAGGTTTCNAGGTAGATAAAAATTATTGTGCAGTTCATCTCGGGTGAGTTACTCTTCCTGTACTATTGCACTATGAAGGCTTCAGAATATTTAAAGCTCACGGTCTCTTCATGGGTTTCGAAGAATATTAAAATAAGTTACAAAGTCCGGGAATTGATGAAAATAGACACGATTTTCATACATATAACAGCTACTTTCGTATGACACGACCTCTCGCCCTCCTTTCGTCATATGTATATCCAGGGTACGTGACGTGCCTATAATCCATTATGTAGTACATCACGATGCCCGAGAGCTCTCAAAGTTCAGACGAGTTACAAAGAGGAGCGTGAGAGAAGAGGGAAAGACGGATGGACAAAGAGAGGAAAATTTCCGGCACACTTCACAAGATAAGTATACAGGCATAGGCTCTCAGTGGGGTGGTAACCATGGTTGATTAGTGCTTAACTTAGGATACAAATATTTTATTGAAGAAAATAATATTGGGAGAAGTGTACATAAATTTATATCAGCNCATTCAGATTTTTTAAGAAAAATCTTCAAGAAACGATTGTTTCAAAGAATGAGGATGAAGGAAACGTATTAACAGTGTAAGTGTTGTGACATGACGCCTGAAAGCTGCTATGTGCCCCGCTGCTGGGATGGACTTCGCTGAGCACGTTCCCGCGGCAACACGGAAGGTGCCACTGTTGGACGACGAATCGTTGGAACACGTTTTCGAAGCAACGAGTACTGCTGAAGAAGCAGTGCATTGCATACAGAGTCACGTCGATTCCTAGCAAACGTATACAGGAACGTTTTCCGTTCACATGGAAAAGAAGCTCCAAACCAAAGTAACGGCTAGGAACGCGATAACTCTACTGTTGAAGGAGGAGATCTCCATACGATTCGACCAGAAGCTACCTCAGGGAGAGAACTGACCAGTAGAAGACAGAAGAAAACAGAACACAGAAGACGTCGGAGGAAAAAATCGGAAGTCTGAAGTTAAGCTTTCATTTTATATTGTGTTCACAGTAACCTTTGGAGTGTTATCTGTAACCGCACCACGCAGGAACCTCAGCTATATTGTTGATTTAAATTCTTAATTATAATGTACTACAAGTGAACAACTGTATTACCAATTAACAAAAGATGAAACACAATTGACCCCAGCACCAGCAGACGCCAAGGACGACATCTGGTCTTTCTGAGGGACAAGCAAGCTGCAGGTCACTGGAAAACCCAGAACGGAGCAAGAAGTATCCCGCAAGCGTTTTCTGGGAATTTCAATGCTTACCTTCGGCTGTACGAGTCTTTGAAAATTTGAGACTTGACACATAGGAGTTGCAGTAATTTTCGGAGGGGCGTACCGAGCGATCGTTAGCGTACCTTCATTTATTTGAGAGCTTTCAGAGGGACCGTCTTGTACTTAGGACCAAATTTACATGGATCTTGTTAGGGATTGGCTGAATGTAAATGAGAGTAATACCCAAATTTTAGGTTCAGCCAATCAGAAAAATTTCAGAGCAGAGTAAACCGGGAGTTCCCGGAACCATCAAGATTTCTGCCTCTCCGGAGGAGTGAGTCATCTTAGTGAGTAACAGGGGTCAGTCATCTAAAGGGAGTAACTGGAGTCAGTCGTCTTAGGGAGTAACAGGAGTAACCTCTTGGACGTTA
Source organism: Cryptotermes secundus (assembly GCF_002891405.2). Taxonomy (NCBI): domain Eukaryota; kingdom Metazoa; phylum Arthropoda; class Insecta; order Blattodea; family Kalotermitidae; genus Cryptotermes; species Cryptotermes secundus. Next base: position 4,632,544 of record NW_019730108.1, read on the forward strand.
AATCGGTGTCGGTCAAGTAAAGTTTCCCAAATGGGCAGGCGACGGACATCAGCGAAAATACTTTGCTGGGGTAAGGGAAAATTTGCGGGGCCGGTTTTATTATAATGCTGTGAATCAGAAAACACAATGCGAGAGTGAATGGGAGAATTTGGAAGGAAACGGTACCGGCCTTTCTGAGAGCACATCCTTTCATTCATTAGAGATTTTGATGAAACCTAAGAAAGCTCGCATATTTGTTAGAAATTTGTGTGCTTTTTGTTTTACTGTATGTAATTCAAGTACCGTACATCACATACCTTCTTATTTAATCACACTATAGTCACATAATGTGCACTTTCAAAATATAACTTTATTTACTTGTATATCTCTGCATGTTTTTAAATCTAATATTACTTTTGGAATATTGTTCTCAAACCCTTTCAGTCAGCATTATCTCCTTAGAATGCTAGGTGCATATAAAGCTACGCATAAAACTCAAGTTTTAGTTATTTTAGATTCACATTACAAGATAGGATGAAGTGAAGGACTGACAACCTCAACGCCATCTTTGAGCTGATTTTCTAGAAAAATCTGGGAGCCTCGACTTCTCACAGCATCATGGACCTCCATGGCCTCCTGGAGGCATAGTTTTTTTTTTTGTTTTACATTTCTACTCTCTTCTGCATCAGTTCTCTGCGTTAGGTCTTGGATTTGGTTTGATGGATTCATTTTCGACTTCCTTCTTTGTCTTAATTTGTCTTAATTTCCAGAGTATATAAATTATCTTATTATCTGCCTATAAAATATATATATGTATAGGTTCAAGTAACTGACTTAAGCTGGCCGGGGATTGAGATAGCTCTTTCCAATCGATTCAGAAAAATACATATGTAAGTATTTAAAAGCACGAATTTTGATTTCGATGTGTGAGTAATTACTGAGATTAATTCGTTAAGGGCGAGAAGATAAAGTGTATATTTAACTTAAAACAAAATTTGCTTTAGAAATTCTGCCATGAGAATAGCACTCATTTTACAGTTACTAGTAAAGCGTTATTAAAATAACAAGAGATTCATCTGAGGGCGAAAGCAGAAGTAGTTTATAAAACTTCTTTCAGAATACTAGAGATGGATAAAGTCCAAGAACACATTAATTCCAAATTCCATGAGGTATAAATACAGCAGTCAGTGATAGAGGAGATGCATGAATTGGGACCTCGTAATCTCGGTAATTACTAAGATTAATGCGTCAAGGACAAAAATAAGCATGCCTTTAATTCTTAAGGAAAGGTTTTGATTTAGGCTTTCCATTTTGAACAAGACACTTCTTTCAAATTAAACCTTTGCTGATGTGCCCTGTTCGTGCTGCTCAACTGTCTCAGCTTTTAACCACATCTATTTATAAGTACAGCACCTTCTTAAGCACGCAAGTAATGCTTGTAGTCTAAACAAATGTATGTTGAATTGCACAGATGAATGATTAGATTCGTCAAGGCTTGCATTTCATGCATCCTTCAATATGTTATGAACGTAATTATACTTTCTGCATTCAGATTAAATTACAAAACTTTGTATCGATAATTTCTTCGTCATTTTGTTTACACCAACTAACTTACGTCTGTTTGAATCTCTCTTGAGAGACATAATTGTTGCTAGAGTAACAAGACCATCAGTCTGCAATCTCCGTTCCTCATATTTCTAACCCGGTTTCCTATGCGTCGCACTTTGAAGAAATATTCGGTACATGAAACAAATTCTCTAGCAGTCTAGACCTCAGAGCAAGAGGTGATTGAGTGGTCAACGTGACACTTGGCTCCTTTAGCCTCGAGGAAGGAATCACCTGAACTTGCTAGCAGAACGTTGGGAAGAACCAATCGCTGTTGTGGACATGGAGAGAATTGCATTAAGGGAAGAGTCGCAAACAGTGGGGCGCAGGGCAAGTGTGCGTGTCATTCTGTATGTATGTAAGGAGGTTGTTCATGGATTTCTGTCAAATTTAATTTCAATCCTTTCAGAAATTTATTACATAATTTATATTTGCCTCAAACACACAGTGTAGTTCTTAGTTAGGATTTTTCTTGTTACAGCATGTGAAGTCCTCCTGAATGTGAGGCAACCAGACCAGCATTAATCTCTTAGGCTTGATGTGCCACCCAATATTACCATTTTTTCTATCATTTTATTATTTGACTATGAATGATTTCATTACATCGGCGATAACTACAGTACTCTTATCACGCAAGTGGGAGCCAGGATGATAAAAAGTGCATATTATATTGGATAAGTGTGATCATACTTTACTACGCATGTCTCAGTTGGAAGCAGATTAACCACTTGTATTTGAAGACAGAGCCTCTACATTTTATGGCAGAGGGAGGACAGTCATCTAGTTCTGCTAGGCCACTGAATCCTTCGCCTTCATACTTCCACGGATTAGGCACTCTGGTCTGTTCTCGTTCAGAATTTCCATCTGAAACTTAGATGCTGCTTGCAGAGATAATCAGTTCAAGGAGGTGGACTGCACGTGCGAGACAGCTAAATTTAAAGTTGTAAACTAAAAGATGAAGTACACATGCTAATTAGGCATCACGTTTTAAAGAAGTATGGGGAAGTGAAGGTATTCTTGGCTTCGGCTCTAGGTCGGGGTCAGTGGTAACATTCACGCCCCGGCCGGTTTTTCCCCATGGATAGAGCCTCCTGTATCCAACGGATGGGAGGCTGTGTGGGTCCCTAAGCCGATCTCTGTCGTCCAGCCCCTGTTAACTGAAATACTGGTTGAGGTAGTGGCCTGTGCACACATAATATAGGTGGAAGGATCCCCTGGAGAACTGACGCATGAAAGACCGAAGGAGAGATGGAAGAATAACTTTCAGATGGATACTCAGTTCGTAGATTGAGAGGACTGCGTGGATTTGTGTACGTGGCTGTCATATCTGATTACATTTCGTCTACTGATAAGTTGATTAATGAGTGATGAATCTGGAAAGGTTTGCATGGAATTGTACAAGGATTAGCCGCCTAGTTATCCCGGAATTTTCTTGGAGGGACTGAGGAACCACGAAAGGTCTCAGACAGGAAAGTCGGTGCCCCGGTCGAGATTCGAAGCGGACAGTTGCTAAATACGAATCTTGAGAATTGCCCCTACTCCAGTCCTCTCGGTCACTACCCGAATGGATCTCGAATCGGCGATTGTAGTTTTCAGGCTAGCCACTGTCTTAGCTCATGCAGTCGCCCTCAGCAGCAGCGTGGTTCCGAATTGTGCTTTCGTCTCAGTTATTGAAGTAGGGAGGGTAAGCGTCATAACATAGGAGGTTAAGTAGATAACGTAAGGACTCAATTGTTTATTCCATTGAGAATTGTGATTATAGCTCACAAATATGTGTTTATTTAATACATATTTGTCAATTATAACACTATACTTTTTACTTACTTAATCCGTTCTTCTTATACCTTACGGTGTCGATATTTTTTTTTTCATTTTGAGGCACTATTCTACAAGCCGGAAGGTCGCGGGATCGAATCCCGTTTACGTCATTGGATTTTTTTTTCAATTTACCTAATCCTTCCAGCCGCACTATGGCCATGGGGTCGACTCAGCCTCTAATAGAAATGAGTACCTGGAATATTCTTGGGAGTAAAAGGCGGCCGGCGCGTAGGGCTGACCACCCTACCGCCATCTATGAGTAGATTGTCCAGGAAATGTAGGAACCTCAACATCTCACAACCCTATGGGCCTACACGGCTTATTACAGGGATACCTTTACTCTTTTACTTACTCATTTTTAGTAGACGGTAGGACTTCTTGGACGAGTGACCAGTTCGTCGCAGACCTTTACCTAAACAAAGGACAAAACAAACACAGAATAAACACATACACATACCAAATATCCGTGCCTTGTCTGGGATTCGAACCCATGATCCCAGCTTCCATGCGAGCGAAGACAGGACGTGCCTTAGATCACTCGGCTACCGTGACCTGCTATAACACTATACAGCAGACACTATTGGTACTCCGTGAGATCTGAAATTCCCACTGCCCTGAATGTAGAGATTCTTGTCCTTCGAAATGTGACATCATACCGACGTTTCGAAGGAACATATTGCCTTTCTATTGAGTGTAGAAGAATGCTATCCTGAAGAGAACGTTCCTCCGAAACATCAGTAAAGATTTGTCAGACTTCGCGACGTCACATTTCAGAGGACAATACTCTGCACACTAACACTTCTGCAACAGAACTAGTCGGAACATCACCGCAGCTCGACACTGCACAGTTCAGTCCGGTTCATACCCTCACAATTCTTCCTTCTTCCTCCAATTCATGTAAACAGTCATTTTCGAAGAGGTTTCGCCTTTAAATTATTAATGCTCCTGGCTTACTCTGCCTAGTCAATCCCTGTTTAGTTTACGTAAATATGCGACATGTCCTGCATAAATTACGCCTTTCCTCTATATGAAAGGTAATTCACTTCCCGTATTCTCCGTCTCCCTTGGAGCGTTATTTCTGAAGAAGTTCCTCTTAAGGTAAGAGAGCAGTTTTAATCCATAAAAACTCAAGTGAAATTTTAGTACCGTTTAGTGTTTCAAAACGTAGACGTGTGTTACTAATTTCTAGACAGCGATGAAAGAACCCCCCGTATTTATCTTGCCTTATTATGTCTATGCTCATTAATATTTCCAGTTAATGTGGACATCATGACATTTTTGGTTACGCTTGATGCGGCTTCACTGAAGCTGACAGACTCTCAACTATGAAAACAAAGCTGTATTATAGGTGTACCTGTTTATGTTCCAACGTGTTTAAGGCCGGAAATGTGGCGAGATTTGCTAAGGAAGTGACGCTGAGCCAAGACAAAAGAACTGGGCAAAATGTCTTGCTTCTGGGTGCCCTTGCTGGACCAGAGAACTACTTTTGCGCATCCTGTTGAGTACAAACTGGCTTTAGAGCCAAGGAACACGAAGAAGTGAACGTGGTGATGGGACAGAAGGGAAGAAAATAAGAAGGGAAAAAGTTAAGAAAAGTCGAGCGAAACGCAAACTGTTTGGCCTTTGGGGCGCTGGAAGGGTTGAGTAGAGGGGCGGCTACGTCGGCGTGTCGCGGGTTGCATAGTAATGTGACGGCTGAGTGTAAGAAGGACGGGAAGAGCGTGCAGATCGATGAAGACACAGCCGTTGTCCAGACTTTCGGACAGCACTGCAGGCAGAGACACACAGACACTTGGCTGAATATCAGCAGTTTACTCATATTTCTGTAAGTAACACGATTTACGCAGAATCTGCAACACGGACAATTTCAACTGTACAACAAATGAGGTTTTCACGGCGGTGACTATGTAGAATGCCGTCTTCTGGGATGTGGCGCCGTGTAAACTCTGTGTGAACCGATGTTTCGGAGGAATATATCACCCACCTCTTCAGGGCAGAAAAATCTGCCTGAGCAGCCACCTGCAGTTTCTCACACTGTGTAAGAACATGTCACACAGCAAGATGTTGAGTAAGTTATTTGCACATAGCGAAGAAGTAACGAGAGATTGACGAAAATTACGTAATTGGGAGTTTCACAATTTGCATTCCTTGCCATTTATTATTAGGATGTCCAAGTCAAGAAGGATTGGATGGGTTCTTTTTTAAACTAGTTTTATTATTATTATTGCTAAAAGTTCGTGAATTAAAGATCAACTTTTGGTTACACTTTCACTTGTTTGTGAGGTCTCACTCTTCTACCGCGTTCTCTGATGCTGCTGGATCTGTTACGATCCTTGTCGTGATGGGAACTGATGTGTCTTGCTTGTTCGGTTGGTTCTTGTAGGGTATTAGTGGTGGGGGAGGGGCTGCGGGATACAAAGAACAAATTAGGGAAATAAAAACGAATGGGCAGAAATCAAAATTCGCCCAACATATACTGGACAGAACGCACAATTACCATACCATAGACAAAGCAATGGAAACACTACACTTAGAAAAGGAAAGAAAGATATTGAACACACTAGAAAGCTTCCACGTATAGGAATTAACTAAGCAAAATCTACAAATGAACGAAGCTTTAACTGATAGCTATAACCCAATTTATGATATCCTAATAAAAACAAAATCAGACGCAAGAAATATAATATATCCCAGAATCACCTACCCACAGAACACCACCCCTACCCGCAGCCCCCCCCTCCCACCACTAATACCCTACAGTAACCAACCGAACAAGCAAGACACATCAGTACCCATCACGACAACGATCATAACAGATCCAGCAACATCAGAGAACGCGGAAGAACAGTGAGACCTCACAAACAAGTGGAAGTGTAACCAATAACATAAGTTGATCTTTAATTCACGAACTTTTTTCAATTCAATTCAATTCAATTCTTTATTATTAATGTGCCGAGTCAACAGCCGCAAGGCCAATTACAGACACAGCACAGTGCAGAAGAATGAATTACATTATACACAATCTTATTAAAAGTCAAATACAAATTACAGGTTAACACTTGGAAGAAATAATAATGAATAAAGTAAAAGTAAACAAACAAATAGCTGATAATTATGACAGTAATAATAATTTCATTATCATTAAACTAAGTGTTATTACGAATTCAGGAATGAAACATAAATATTTAATTAAGAAATGAATAATATAGAATTACAGAGGATAATAATAATATACGTAATTCATTTTGTTTTACTGGACATGCAAATAATAAAATATTAACAGTTATACTATATTTAAAATTTGTTTGGGTAGAANATTGTAGTGAACTTTAGGAAAGAAACGTTTAAAACAAAGGGCCGCAAACCTCTGCTGGATGCGTTCCAGCTTGTTGGCATCAGTTGACGTAATCGAATTCCAGACTACGGACGCATATTCAACTTTAGACTTAACTAACGTAGTGTACAAACTGAACATACAGTCTAGCGAAGAGAAATTGTAGGTAATGTTACGAACTAGACCCAATAGTTTCGCACATTGAGAGAAAATGTAATTGACCTGGTCATGGAAATATAGCTTAGCAATAATAATAATAAAACTAGTTTAAAAAGAACTAGATACAGTAGTGAGCGTAAGTAAAATGAGACTGGAAAACAAGTGAAAGTGTAACCAGTGACATGAATTGAACTTCGATTCACGAACTTTTAACTTATAACAATTAAATTAGAATAATAATTTTAACCTGTGTTTTATAAAAGAACTCGATATATTAGTGAGCGTAAACCTTGATAAGATACAGGGTCGAATGAGTGAAAAGTGAATGTGACCGCGTGTAATTATACAGCCGTGTTCATACACCTGAAGATGACCTCTTAAGGTCGAAACATGTAGTGATAATAAAAACGTGTTGTGTAGTCGGTAAATTCACTCTACTATTAGTTTAGTTAAGTTGAAGAGTATTTGTAAAGATAGCAACCTGTAAATTCTCGTTTACCGAGCGTTGCGTACTGGCGGATGGAGTGAGGGTATGTGACGTCACTGGAGGAAAGGCAGAGTTCACGTGACCCCCACTTCCCGTTGCGCCATCCACGTCACACTACTTTAGAAGGATAAATCTAAAGAAAACCTAGACTTAGATGGTTTAATTTAGAAGCTTCTGAACCTTCGATCAGGCTTCAAAGTACCCAATCCTGACTGAGGCAAAGGCAGACGAAGAAGAGATGTAATAGGCAGTATTAAGTTCCATCATCACATTTTTCACAACGGTAGTGGGGGGTGGAGTCCAACTGGGTCCAGTCGGCACGACGGCCACTGATTGGCCCATTGTAGCCTGCCCCGGGTGATTATGATGATGGAGAATTTGGTGGAATGAAGATTGGCAGGGGAAACCCAAGTTCTCGGAGAAAACCCGCCCCAGCGCCATTTTGTCCACCACAAATCCCACTTGACCAGACCCAGGATCGAACCAGGGACGCCGCGGTGGGAAGCCATCGACTAACCGCTTGATCTATGGCGCGGCCATTCACAGCAGTCAGTTGCATAAATTAAATTTTGTCTCATTATCAGACTTTTGATTCTAACTTCTATCGGATTCTGACTCAATAAACTCACTGGAGGCATGAAGTGTTTTTCTCTGTTCTTTCTTAAGTATAAACGGAGTATTGAATGAAGTTTAAAATAAAAGTGTAGATCTTAATGGAATCATGGGCTTTGTGTAATGAAAGAATGGAATACACATCCATCCTTCTCGAACTCGAGCACTTTGTGATGAAGCCATTTAGAAGTGCTTTTTCTAGAGGTGTAGTGTTTTTGACCTTTGTATGTATTGGAACTGGCTGGTCATGTGTTGCTTTCAACCTGCGAATACACACTAAATATCCGAATATATTTCTCTTACCTAAAAGTGGTCTGGATATTTTTTAAATATTCCAGTAACATGTACATTCAATTACGATCAAATTAAAAAATCCACAGCTGCTGGACATATTTTATTGATCCGTGTGGTCTCTTCGATCTGAAAACCATGCTCGTTCGAAATTGCCTTACGTTTTTGCTATGCGCTTCAGTCACTTGAGGGAACAGACACAGATTTAACAAAGTTTCTCTCTTATTGTATTTCTTGCGTTTCTGATTCGGACTGTAATTTATTACACAGAAAGAAAAGAAGACAATGTGTAAGACCATTCGTTCGGAACATGAATTCTGTCTTGTAACGAGGCACGTTGAAATAAGGGAGGTATAAAGCAGAATGGCAGAGGCAGAGGCAGAGGGAGCTGTTTTTATTCTGAAATAATAACATGTGGAGTTATTATGGCTGTCTCAAAATTTAGAAATGGGTTACTGACGGAAAACAACACTACCCACAATTCTGTTATCAAAACGCTTGGTTCGAACTCGAGAGATACTTACTAGATGACAAAGTAGACAACTAGTTCTGTGGAACAGAGTCCTTTAGAATCATACGGTTTTTTAACTAGTCTAGAAATTACCTGGTTTTTATGAAACTAAAAGATTCAGTACCACATTACAGTAGCCCACCACTAGATATTAAGTCAGATGAATCCAATCCTCACACTCACTCCATTTCTTAGGATCCACTTTAATAATATCCCCCAAAGTATGCTTAGGCCCCACAAAGTTTCCTCTATGTATTACAACTAAAATTTTATATCACATCTGAGTTACTGGTTATGCTAGCAGATTTTGGTGGTTTCTCTCAGTGTACCCATAGAAACGTCGGAATGTACCTTAGCGGGGGCTTTGTTTATCTCCTTGTAAATCGTTAGCTGTTTACTATGTTTCTCTTTTCTTCGGCCTAATAAGAGTCCTTCTGTTAAAACAGTTTCGTTAATAACCGAAGATTAAATCAACGCATTTGCCTAGGATGTCTGTTTTGACCAGAGAATTCGCGGTTTTCGTCTGTCACATCAGGCAGATGCTGGTAAGGTAGGACGCAACCATTTCCTTCCGTTTTCCAAATACAGACGTTCAAGATTAGACCTGACATTCAGCATTGGGGTCTGCATTGAACAGTAACAAACAAACAAAGAAACAAACAAAAACAAACTGAGTGGTTTCAGTCCTCAAGCGAACTATACCGACCGAGCGACCGCCTCTTGTCGGCGAAGTTAGTGCCAACTTTTGCAGATAGAAGGTGTCACCTGGTCAGCCCAACGGATCCCCACGTCCGTTAATCTCGGGTTTCTAGACCGGAGCCGCAATTTCCTTGAAATATCTCCTCAATTATCCTCACGAGGCTGAGTGAACACAGTTTCAGACCCACTACTTCTCAGAAAATCTGGCAGCGCCGGAAATCGAACCCGGACCTCTGGATTTGTAGCCAGGAACTCTGACCACTAGACTACAGAAGCGGTCGAACAATAATAGAGGAGACAGATCTTTCTAAATACACCTTTGTAACAAGGTCATTAGTTCTAGTTACTTACTTACCTTTGGTTTCTCATGTTTTATTAACCACTTACAAGTGCATACTGCAAGTGGATTTTCTAAGTGCGAGTATTAATACTTCTAGGTTATATTGAGTTCTGGATAGAAAAGTACACTTTAGTGCACAAATAATTAAAGAGGGTGTGGAGCAGTCATGGCTGACTATCCAACTCTGCATGTGGACTCGATCCGACGAGACATTCCAGAGCTGTTTCCTCTAGCAGACAACAAACGCCTTGGGGCGCATGTAATAACATTTTCAACATAGCTGAGAAAGTTTAAAACACAACAAAGATAGTATAAGCGCTCTATAGGGGAAGTTCCTATGTGATTCATTTCAGTGAGTGCTGTAATATTGTTCTTAGGGATTCGATCATCTCTTTTTTTCTCAGATGTGACAGTTGACGTTCATATTCGAGAAGCGCTTTTGCAGAAAAAATGGGTAGAAATAGATATAGTAAGGAAGGAAGAAAGTTACTACCCATCTTCCTCTCGACCCATGGTGACTCAAGTGTTTCTCTTCCATTAACTGGGGCACTCTCTTCTCACGTATAATACGGGATATAACAAGGTGCAACGATAAGGCATGAGTCTAATATTGATATCCGTTACTTTGTGCCCCTAGCTGGCTCTGCTGCAGCAACAACAGACCAAGACTGTATCGATTTAGAATGATAATATTTCGCGGGCTTACAAGCCAATATAGTAATATCAATTCATATAACCGATACCCAGAATGCTGCAAGCAAGATGCTGTGCCATGTAGCAAGCCTCTGTTAATATTATTGCAAAGCTGACGAACGGCTTGCCTGAACATGTTATTCATTATATTGTATTGCCAAATTTCCTGCATAAAGCGACTGGTAGCTGATAAATTCGTCAGATGGGATTTAAAGAATTCGGAGCATTTTATATTTAAAGTGACATGAATCTTGAAATCAATTTTTGTACATTGTTCCCACGTTAAACATAACTACAGTCTCTTTCGTTTTTTAGTTTGGTGTTTCATACGGCCACAAATAGCCATTTAAACTGATGCACCTATAACAACTCCCTCCAACCACACAAAATAAATCTACAACATTACATGAATGCTAAGTGACATATGGATTTTTAATCACGAAACATTCTTTTTATTTCATATCAGTTTTATGCTTCAGTAGATGCATAGTTTTACTCATTCATGTTAATCAGTAATTCTCCTTTAAACTAATTTATGCACCTGACAATGACTTTCAGAAATCGAAACATATAGAACGCAATAAATATAATACAACAAGGACATTTTTGACAATATATATTATTATAAATGCAATTGACGGTAATACTGATTTAACTTGAATTATAAGTCCTTATCTCTTGATGTGTCTACACTACTAAATAACGTGAAAAATAGTGATTTGTACCGACACGCCTAGGCGTAATATTTTTAAGATGCTGAATTGAAAATATCTTTGATGGAGATGGTATATGGATAGGGTAGGAGAGACTAGTAATATATACAGAATTCTTACGGAAAGAAATTCTTGTAAAAATTGAACTTTGAGGGCCGAGAAATAGATGTGATAATATCATTGCGAAGGATGTTAAGGAAGTAAGTTCTGAGGATGTTAACTAGATCAGGATCGCATCCAGTGACAGATTTTTCTATTGGCGGCGTTGAACCTTCGAGTTGTGCCACTACGGTGTTATGTAGCGTTGAGTGGTTAGACGGATGCAAATGAAAAATACGGCGGGGTGTGAGGAGGATCAATTACGACTTATTGAAGCAACTGACCAAACCACCGGAACCTCCAGAATAAGAGTACAGTGCTGCCAGTGACACGACGCGAGAAGAAACGAGAACAGCACGAAGAAAGGTCGTGATGGTGATGTGAGGGTATTTCAGAGGAAGCTAATGATTTTTGCTTCTGCAGGGCCTCGCCAGTCGTTGCATTGACAACCGATACATTTGACAAGATAACGCTTCCTAATTTCCTCATCACCACAGTGTCCGTGACGTCAAGACTCGAAGGAGCGACTGGCTACCAATATTAGAGGGTACCAGAAAGTCAAGATAGGTTCCAGTACGGGAAGCATTACGCACGAAATGAAACATGAACACTCGAGTTAACTTCTTATTAGATCCTAGTCTGTCATTAATGCTCTCGTTGTTTTGAACTGTCACCATTTCACCTAACTGAACATGTCTTGAAATGTAGATGTAGACAGAATATAGATCTATTTAGGCTTGAAATTTCTGAAAGAATTTGTTAATATTGAGAGGCAAGTTATGTAGTGAAATTATGATAAAGAGCATCTGTAAAGATATGTTCCGAAAACTATAACTGGAGAACAAGTAATTTTGATTCTTGTATATGGGAAATCTAATGCCTGCTTTCCTGCAAGTTGTTCAGTTTACATGATGGGACTAGTTAAAGCTAGAATTACTAATTATATAATATGGCCGCTCCATAGCTAAAGAGGTTTATCGCTGGCTTCCCACCGCGGCGGCCCGGGTTCGATCCCGGGTCTGGTCGATTGGGATTTGTGGTGGACAAAGTGGCGCCGGGGCAGGTTTTCTCCGAGTACTTCGGTTTCCCCTGCCAATCTTGATTCCACCAATTGCTCCACAATCACCCTCACCTATCATCTGGGGCTGGTACAATAGGCCAGAAGTGGCCGCAGTACAAGGGACTTAGTCCCACCCTACTACCAATAAAAAAATTACATAATATACTGATCCACGTGTATAACATTATATATTCGCAACCAAGTCACATTAATAGTTATTAAATTATAAAATATTCCATACTGAATTTGTTGGTCTATTTATAATTTATCTCCAAACAAAAATTCGTATTTCTAGCTTAAATTAATTATTAGTTATTGCCATTACGTCAGAAGTTAAGTAGAGACCTCGCATAATATTCAGCGAAACTTGCTTTAACACAAGTTGCATATATTTCTAAGATTTTCGCTAAGCGAAAATTTGGCTCTTATATTAATGTCGTGAATCTCACTATCACCTCAGAAGTTTTCCTGACCGCCATGTACTCGTATGTATTATATATAATGCAAAATTATGTGTTATAGAGAAACTGGGCTCGAGATACATAAAGTTCGCTGTACATTTCATGACCCTAAATCAGTTTAAAAATTACTGATCAGAAAGACACACGGGCTGTGTCAGCTGCAACGACCATGAAGGTCTAATTGCGATATTATTCTTCCTTCATCCCTAAGAAAAACAACTCAGCCCTGGAGTGCTACTTCAGGTTCTTGAGCTCTTTGTGTTCCAGTCCAGGAACTTTTCGACACTTGAGAGACAGAAACAGGCAGCTTTATGGTTGTCAGAAAGTGCTTTTAGATTTCTCGTCGATATGTGAAATTCTCCAACAACACACTTATACAGTATACTGAACCGAAGAGCTACATACAGGTATATTCAGTCCATTCCAGTTCCTTACATTTCTGTCACTACTAAAAATACACATCACTGCCTTCATACTCATGAGGACTTCGAAAATTATGCCGAGTCCAACTCGTCAAACGGAAATTTCATGCACCATCACAAAGTGTTTGATTGCCAGAAAGTTTGCGGAAAGAATGGAATATATTGTTATTGACACTCATCAATCAAGACATAAACACCTATACACACTGTCCTTGGAAAGCCTGCAAAGTCACGTCTTCACAAAAGATAGTAAGAACAGAATGTCTAAATTTAAATAGCGTCAGTAACAGGTTTTTCTCTAAGTACACATGAAGCAATTGTACTGTACCTTCCCTCATATCATCTCTGCAATCGGTGTAAGAGAAAGTAATCCCAGAGGCACTGCCAACATGTAAATATGAATTTAAAGACAGAACATTCTATAATCTGTAAAGGAGTGTGTTTTTAATATAATTTACTCTTTTGGACATCAGCTTGCAAGCTCACAAAATGAATTCATCTCAAGCGAAATGGCGTATTTTTCAAACCCTCATCATAATCATATACCGTCATGAAGTTTGGACTCCATACATTCGTTTGTGAACTTGAAGAAGCACACACACAGCGATTTGCATAATAAAGTGCAGGACAGTTACTGATCATTTCATTTCCAAGAAGAATACAACTTCTTACAAGAGATTACTGAACCCAGAAATGTAAAACTAAGTACATGAGAATACTTGTGTGGTTTTCTTCGTACAATATTTCTGATCTTGCTCAAGATTGTACATTTTTATATTCCTTCATGAGTCTTTATATCTAGATGCTTTATCCTGTTCTGTGTCCGTTCGTCTATTTTGTTTAGTTTTGTAGCACTGTATTTTCAGTTTGTTTCGAATACATTCTTACTTAATATGGTCTAGTTTAGTAAAGTCGTTAAAAGCTATCCCTGTAACAGGCCGTGAAGGCCCATAGGGTTGTGAGACGTGGAGGCTCCAACATTTTCTATAGACAGTCGGCTCAGAGATGGCGGTAAGGTTGCCAGCCTTACGCGCATACCGCCCTTTATCCCCCGCCAGGAAGATTCGTGGTACTCGTTTCCTTTAGACGCTGTGTCGCCTCCAGGGCCGAAGTGCGGCTGGAAGGATTAGGCAAATTGAAAAATTCACCTCATTGGGACTCGAACCCGCGATCTTCCGGCTTGTAGCATAGTGCCCCAAGGTCCAGTTTAGTGCAACTTCTAACTGTTTTTCATCTGTATCTACTGGATGCTACGTGTATATATGTCTCTAGCTACAATGGTCACATATTCACATTCATACAGCAAAGTTCGTCTAATGTACACACTCTGCTACTTCCTGTAAGTGTTCTCTGTCGGGACACCGGCTGTTCTGATTGAGGGTGTTCTTAGACCATCCAGGCAAATTCCTTGAGAGTGCCAGGATAGCTCATTCGGTATAGTGACTGGCTACGGGCTGGACATCCAATAGGTCGGAGTTCGAGTCCCGGTAGGGTCCAGACCGGTTCTGGAGTCCACCCAACCTCCTGTCCAATGGGCACCGGGGGTAAAGCAGCCGGGACGTGAAGCTGACTACTCACCTCAAACTAATGTCGAGGTGAAGAAAATGTGGATATATACACCCATCCCCCATACGCCTTCATGGCTCTTCACCTCAAAGTAGCCATGACTACTTCCTTCTACACCAATTCCAATTCGTTATTCATTATCCAGGATTTATAATCTGCGTTATTCACATCATGTTGAATATTCCATGAATAAATAAATATGTACCCTCCGTCCATTATTGCGAGGACAATTCATTTAACTAGTATGAGATATGCAAGATATGCAGTGGGAAATGACATAGACAGACAAAAATTTGGGTGGAAAAACCCAATGGAAGAACTCACTTAGGAGAAGCGATTGTACATTGGAGGAGAATGTCATTATATAGTGACATAACTTTAAGTATTAAGGGAGTGAGGTTGGAGTGTAAAGTTCATTTAACTCAAAATAAGATCCTTTGTGAACAAGATGGCGAAACTTAATAGCCCCCAATTGCTAGAGATTTCTTGAGTAACTACAGGACGATTCATTCGAAGGAGGAATAGAGTCATTATAATCACGTAATAATTTACCGACGAAAACAAAACTTGGCAGGCACGTACGTACCTTGGTAGGTATGGAGACAGTATGGTTACAGAGGATATGGAGACCGGTTTCTTTCCTCTAGGAGACATACCGGTAGCCTTCTGCCATGCCGACTAAAATATCCTTCAAGTAAAAACGTCGAATTGCTCTGTTTCCAGGAGCAGGAAAACCAATTGTCTTCTCTACCAGTATTCTCCATATTAGCGAGGTATATATTCGTCAATTTTCGGTTTCATCTGTAAATTGCATGGTTTACGGCTGTTTGTTCGGCCCCTTCTCAAAGTGCAACATCGTGTACGGACTTCACAGACTTTAGTTTGATAAGTTATTACGATGCATGAAGAGTGTAGAATTCATCTTTCCAAATGCAATTTGCTATTTAAATCATTTAGTGACATAGCGATTCTTGAACACAGAACTATTAATAATGTGACATGACGGCTGAAGGCCGGAATAGCGGAAAGAGAAAAAACGTCTATTGCTAAGTAACGTGACTGTAAACACGTTTCCTTGGAAACGGATATGCAAAATGAAATAATAGAAGACATGTTAGAAGCAATATTTTCTGTGAGGTCCGCCCCGTGGCTGCATATCGGGACCTGAAAAGGAACTGCGCTCCGTTCATTAGAAACATCAGGGGTCTGCATATCAATTGGAAACACTGAAATGTTGCTTTGAGTTGTTTATAAATCCCTGAAAATACTGTGGCGTGACAGAGATATTAGGGAGCTCTTAGGTGTTAGAAATAAATCTATCCCGGCAGGTGAACTGAATGCAAAGCATCTTGTTTGTAATAGTCAAGTTTCCAATACCTCAGGCTTGGAACTCGTGGAATTGTTAGTTATAACTTCGAAATCTGAACTCCACAATGCTCTACTTATTACACAGGCGATGCAGAGGTGACGTTCTCTTCGCTGCGGCACATCAGAACATCCGACGAGCAGATATCATTGTCAATGACATCTTGGACTCAGAATAAATACCAAAATCTTTAGCATTCTGGACTTCGTCAGAACGAAGGAAACTTTGGATCCAGTTAAAAAACTGACAGACTGGGAGCTGTTTAAAGGCCTCGCACCTGAACTCACATCTCCAAATATCCAAATTCACTCTTCTAATGAAGCTGAGAAAGTATCACGTGACTTTGCAGTGACTTGAACTCCGTGACAGCGCGAATATGCGCATTCTGAAACTATGGTGCAACACACGTATCCCCTAAACAGAAAGACAGACCGGTCCCTCCTTTGTCGAAGAGGAGGCCCCATTACCAATCACGTACACATCTAGAGAGGACATAAATCTTGGTCATGGATCGCGAGGAGACTGAAGCCAGGAATGACTGTGCTGGCAAAGGACAGCAACAACCTAACCGACGGACCGACTGACTGTGCCCAATGGAGCGATTAGCAGTGGAGATTGTGAGTGACTCTGCAGGCAGTCAGTACTAACCATTGGCGGACAGACACGGCTAGGAGGCGGAAAATGGCCAAGGGTTGCGGCAGTGAATATTTAATGTGTGATGACGGCCACCAGCGAGGACTAAGGACGGAAGCTGAGAAATCTGTACCTTGGGAATCTTTGCCAGGCAACGTCTAGTGAAACCGTAGCAGACTAAAAATTTTAGTGTTTGCTGTAGTGAATTGTGAGGAGTGTGAATTAGCGAGAACGCCATCACTCCTAGTAGCTACGGTTTGTAAGATTCCAATAAATCCAATTAACAATCCAAACCCGAGTCTTGTCACTGAACACGTGACAATATTTTTACCTAATATGAAGTAAATTATTACTTTTGATACACTATTTCCCAAATTTTTACCATTGAATATTTTCTTTAAAGAATATATTAAAGCGAATATTAATCTGAAATTTTACTACTAACAAGAATATCTTCTTTCCTTATTGTCTTCTCTTCCATCTGCCACCACTTTGGCTCATTCCTGGAAGCACTGGTGTTGCTATAATTGCTTGTCTTCTCTCGTTACCGACATTGGATTTTGAAATGAACTTTTACAACTTATTTTGTCGATATAACAGAAGGGAAATTGAACGACTGCCGGAACCGATGTCGGTGATACTGGTTGTGACTCGTTTTCTGTTGATGCAGACTCGTCTGTATTTGTGTGAATGCAGCCAGCGTGATGAAAACACTTCCCTGTGCAGCATACGGTTCCTATGCAAGGGGAAAAATTCACTGAAACAACCAACATCTGTAAAATAAAAGGCCTCATATTGGTTTTTTGTTTGCTCCTGGGACTTACAGAGAGGAATGATGGGTAACTCATTGTCCATTGTTGTTTTACTGCGCTCTACCACCCTCTGGTATAGAGGAGAGAGAGAGAGAGAGAGAGCGAGAGAGAGCGAGAGAGAGCGAGAGAAGGAATGAGATTCGCTAACGAAATTAAAGCAATTTTCTCTCTGAAATAGACAGTCAATGGCCGTTGGAAATCAATTGTCGAAGCTAGCCGCTAGACTAGCTTTCTGATACAGCAAGGTGGCAAACAAGTGATCATCCCATTGACACGGCACAGGGCAGGAAAGCCCAGCTAACACAGGAAATCCTAGGAGGTTAGAACCTTCAACACGAAAACAAATTCATGAATATGTTCTTCTTTCAAAAGTTTATATATTATTCAGTTAATATACTGCCCACCTCTATAGAAAGCAAGTATTCATAACAGCTAGTAGGAAAGTTCCACTACGACAACAGTGTGTGTCAGTTGAATGCAGACTACGTCTCCTTATGATACTTTTCTAAAATACACCGTGTACGATACAAAATGATTGAAGAAACTGCACCAAGTGACGACCATAGGGCTTCATTTCCAGTCTCTTGCAACACCGTCCTCACAGTCATGTCGACATCCCGAACTCACGACTCACATGGGGCACAGATTACTTCGGACTGCGACGAAAGTACTGTCTCACTCGATCCACACTTTCTTCTGACACACGCGGACGTCCTGCACTTTTCCCCTTACAACGGCACACCGTTATCTGAAACTGATGATACCAACTTAAATTGTCGCCAGAAGGCCCGATGAATGGAAACTACTGATTCATGCTTCGCAAACTGCAACACGCAGAACGCTTTCTCCTCCGGAGTCGCCATTTTCTCTTTCTCACTGACCGAGAGGGAGATGGGGGAGGGGGGGGGTTGCGCATGCGATCAAAACTTGAATACCCGCTGTTTGGTTCTATGTGGGAAACATACTCCTGCGTGCATTTCCAAAGCCTTTATGGTCGCTTGAAACCGCTCCAATCATTTTGTACACACTGTATTGTATATGTTAACACTAGTCGTACCGTTCCACCTATGCACGTGTTTTACTTATAATCTCTTATCTTGATGTTTTATACAGCGATTTAGTAATCATTTCTCATCTATACCGTACATGTATAATGCAGCTACAAATTTCTCCTCCTGGCTTTTATCGCCTTAGTAATGTATGGTGAAGAACGCAAATTATGAAGCTCATTTTATGGAATCTTATAGAGGCTACTGTCACTTTCTCCTCATCGGTTCACGTAGTCTTCTTAGCACTTAAATTCTCAGTCCTTAATGTAAGAGACCAAGTGTTACACCCATACAAAGAAATCTGTAAAGTAAGATCTTTTCTTTTCACAATTTTGTCTTTACTTTGTTAAACAGACGGCGGGAAGATGACAGGTTCTGAACTGAGATACAGCAACGATTTCCTCAATTTAATTGTGAATACCACAGAAATCCATCTTATGGCGTTCTATGGGTGTTATGGAAGGTGCAATATGTAGTGACGGCACTGTCCTCATTTCTATGCTCATTATGCTCCGGTGTTACAGATATAAAATATTTTTTCCCTGAGGTTGAAATATTCTCTGAATGATCCGAGTTTGAGCTTTGCTGGTACTGACGTAAGAGCAACGCTCTCTCTGAAGCTAACTCCTCGAACTTCAGCATCTACTTCAAGGCAGAGGTCTTCAGGCTTGCCACCGCGACGGCTCTTGTTCGAGGCCTGGTCAGATCATGTGGGATTTGTGGTGCACAAAGTGGGACTGGGGCATGTATTCTCCTAGCAATTCGGTTTCCCTTGTCAATTCTCACTCCACCGACCGCTCCACACTCATCTTCTATCATCCGGGGTTGGTACAATAGACCAAACAGTGGACTCAGTCTCACCCCAAGAGAGAGTGAGAAAATACCTCATGAAATGGTCACTGTCCACTGAATACGCGGCGGAGTCATTCTAGGAAGCTTGAACATTTGTTGGGATATAACAGGTTGGACCCCCCTGCTTCCGATCAGCAGAAACAGGGCCCATTGGGTGCGATAGGGATTCTGTGTCTAGTAGGGATAACCCCACTACCCCCTGCTAAAAGAACAATCTCCTTTCATATCATTCCCTGCCATGTCTATAACCACTGTTTCAGGTTTATACATTGAAGAATGGGGACATGGAAAAGGAGGATCTGGCGAAGGACGGAAAATAATAATACACCCACAGGGAGAACGGAAATCGATGATGCTCGAATAGGTTCTGTGTGTTCTCCCTAATTTCGAGAGTGTTTCGGTTTTTATCTTTGTTTTGACTCTCTACACAGTACTATAGATTTTCACAATTTTACAAGGATAAAATTACTTTGCTGTTCTCGTTGATGGAATGCCTTAGGAAATTTTCTGTGCCTTTAAACCTTTATCTTCATTCCGGTTTCTTTGGCTTTTACCTATAACGTCATACAAATATCTTGTTAATGGACCATCAGTGGATGAAATTGTACCCCTTTAGTTATGTAGTCATCACACAAGCTGTATCCAAAGGAAAACAACGTGGCGGTTTGATAAGCTATGTGATAAAAACTGTAAAATTCAGTTAATGGCCAGCAAAGGAAACTGTACACGAAGTCTCTTAATGTTCGTGATATGATAGAATAATTTAATGGCTGGAAGTGGCTTCTATACTTTTCTTTTAATGTCATTTTGCTTATAGTAAAGTCACAATATGAGGGGGCTGATATTACGGAAATATGATCTTATTAGAATTTCAGTACTCTTCGGTAGAAGTTTATGCTATAATCGGTTTTTATTGGCTTACTTTCGTTATTTTGGTAAAATACAAGAAGTTCTTGGAAGAATTAATAACCTGCTTTCCTTTGATGGACACGGAAGACATAGAAAACGAAAAAAATAGTGAGAACACAGAGCGAAGTGATCTCGTGCGCCTCCTAAAAATTAAGGGAATTTGCATACAGAGTGACAGCAAAGTGATTTCATATGCCCAAAAATGAAGAAGACATGCAAACAGATGAACACACACAGACGGATACACCAAAAGCAGACAACAGTGTAATCTTATAAGCCTCATCTTCCTTCAGATAAGGAGATTAAGCTGTAAAAGCCTCTGAAGTCTCCGGGCTCTGTGTGTATCTGTCTGTGTCCTCCACTCTTGTTTTTTTGTTTTATATGCGATCAGCTGAAAGTATGAGATCAGTTTGTGTGACTGTAATTTCTCCAGTATAATCCTGAAGTTTGTCGCATTCATCTCAGCTTTGATTAATCGAGTACTAATATTCTAACATTCCGTATATTTACCCCAAACAAGTGGGCGAGCGTCCATCTGTATGTAGTCCTATAGGAATTTTCTGTCATCTCTATTTTGTTAGTGAACTGAGGCACCAAGGCAGATGAAACAACATTTGATAGAAAAGTTAACTTCACTTTAATGAAGGGAAATGTAAAATATCTGTGATAAAACACGAAATCTGGGAGATTACGTTACTTTGTATTAGCACAACAAAATTTTCGGCGCCTTAACATGTACTAACCTATTTTTCCCGCGTTATTAAAAAGCAAATAGTACTTCAAGAACGAACACCTTGCACTATGCTTTTTATAAGACGTTTATATTTGACTGAATGACTGACTCACAGGCTAGAAAAAATATTGTTTCCCCGTCTGTTATTGTTGATTAATTTGGATGTATATATTGACATATGCAGACAGTTAGTATAAACAAGGGAATGTGATTTAGATTACAAATGACTGACAAGTTCTTTTCCCAAGATATGTAGTCAATTCCATAAAAGTGTGTTCGAGAGATGCAAACTAAAACCAGCAATGAATTCTAGTTTCTGAGTTTGATATGCACAAATGAAGACTGCAACTTGTATATATAACTCCTTGTATTCAGACTCCATGAAGACTATTTGAGGATACATTTGATTGAAGGTTCCTCTAAACGTCTGTAACCACCCATAAAACTAAACGGTGTCACGGCCTCTTCCTTCCACATCCTCCTTCATTTGTCGGTAATATCCTTCTTTCGTTATTAGCGTAATCGGCATAGCCACTGACTACGGGTTGGACGACCGAGGAGTTGGAGTTCGAGTCCCGGTGGAGTCAAGAATTTTCTCCTCTCCACTTCGTCCAGATCGGTTCTGGGGTCCACCCAGTCTCCTATCAAATTCGGTACCGGGGGCGCTTTTCCTGGGGTAAACGGTCGGGGCGTTAAGCTGACCACTCACCTCCAACTAGTGCCCAGGTCAAGAAAATGTCAATCTATACAGCCGTTCTCCTGTACGCCTTCATTGCTTAATGTTTAATTAGTTAAGCAAGTGGCTAATTTGACTTTACACATTATTATTTTTGTTTATTTCATTTAACGACTCACTTTATACCTCAGACTATATAAGTTATTAAATGGGGTTACGAAGGAAGGGTGAGGGTGCTTGAGAACAGGGTGTTGAGGAGACAATTTTGGACCGAAGAGAGATGAAGTGACAGGAGGTTGGAGAAAACTGCATAATGAGGAGTTTCATAACTTATACTCTTCTCCAAGTATAATTAGTATGATAAAGTTAAGGAGGATGAGGTGGGAAGGGCATGTAGCACGAATGGGGAAGAAGAGGAATGCATATAGGATATCGGTGAGAAAGCCGGAAGGAAAGAGACCCATGGGAAGACCAAGACGTTGGTGGGTGGACAATATTAAAAAAGATCTTAGAGAGATAGAATGGGATGGTATGGACTGGATTAGTCTGGCTCACGATAGACACCGTTGGAGGTCTCTTGTGAACACGGTAATGAACCTTCGGGTTCCATAAAATGCTGGTAAATTCTTGAGTAAAAGTAAAGTAAAGCTATCCCTGTAACAGGACGTGAAGGCCCGTAGGGTTATGAGACGTTGAGGATCCCACATTATCTAGACAATCGGCTCAAAGATGGCGGTAAGGTTGTCAAAGGGCTCAGCTCCGTGAGTGAGTAAGTACGAAGGTGGGACCGTGGCCTGAATTATGTTACTATCCGAACAGTTGTTTGGAAGGTCTGAGGGAAGCCACAGTAAGCCTCAGGCAGGATAGCCTACTTACCGTCTGGGACTTAAACCCTGTACTTCCAGAATAAGTAGAAAGGGCGCTGACCACTCGACCGTGGCGCCTGGCTGCCTGTCGATGTGACGGCGTAAGACATATGTAGTTGAGAAGAATCCCACGAGACTGTGACACAATCAGCTACCTTTCATACTTGTCTTAAATCCAATATTTCTGCCCTACACTAGGTTATTCCAGTATTGTTAAGGTTGATTGTGGGCGAATGACTGAGGGTGAGAAGCTGGGTTGTAAGAGGTTGTGTTGTTCCTAAAATTAATTTCCTGCTGTTTCGTGCTGTGGTTGAGTGGGTGGTTTGAAGTCTGAAGTTACTGCACTGAACCCTCAAGTCGTAGCCCGAGCAACATCCCAGTTACTGGCTGTTTCTTGCGTGCCCCAGGGATAGGCCGCCATAAGGTCACGGCTCTCACACCGAACTTGCTGGTCAAATGCGGTAACAGCTGTGCTTCGTATACTGTAAATTAGGTCCAGGGTTCTATTCTAGACTCGGAGGCCTGTTATTCTATCGTTACATTATTTTCCTCG
The DNA here is from genome assembly GCF_002891405.2 of Cryptotermes secundus. Classification (NCBI taxonomy): domain Eukaryota; kingdom Metazoa; phylum Arthropoda; class Insecta; order Blattodea; family Kalotermitidae; genus Cryptotermes; species Cryptotermes secundus. The sequence goes on from NW_019730108.1 coordinate 4,655,842, forward strand.
TTTTTTCCATATATCCGCTGTTTTCCCCACATTCCTTTCACTCATTCAAATTCATCTACAGTTCAGCAATATATATATATATATATATAACCTGTGCAGTACAATAAACATGACCAGATAAATATAGGCACAAGGAAACTCCTCTGGCTTGCATTCTAGATGTACCGTCTGATCTCACTGAGGCTCATCATGCTTGTGTATGTTCTTCCAGGCGAATCTGGGATAGGGCAAGAGAGTTTCTTCCCTCTCTTTGCAGTTCATGGACAGATAATTTGGAGAAAATAGTTTTTGAAATTGGTATGAATTTGTCAGATAACCGATGGCTCAAAAGCGGTAACAGTTCATAACATTACATTTCATCATGCTGTTTGCTCTTGTTAACGGTTTTATTTGCAGGAGCAGTCTTGAAGGTACATCTTCTTTGTTGTGCTCGTAGGCTGTTGGCGTCCTGCGTTGTCACTTTGATACTTTGAGATGTTTCTATCTTACTTGCACAAGGTCATCATCAGGTAGACAATTCTATGTGATTGCTGTACTCTACTGCTTTTTATAGGTTATTTTTATAAAATTTGTTTAAAACTAGTTCAAATTAATTGAACCCAGTTTAAACCAAGTTTTAGAACTATTTAAGATTTGAGGCTTTCACGGCGGTGACTATGAAGAAAGCAGTCTTCTGGGATTTGGCACCGTGTATATGTGATGTTAACCGACGTTTCGGACGAACGTATCGCCTCCATCTTCAGGGTAGAAGGAAAAATATAACACCAGTCTGCTTTTACCGATTCTCACGGTCTCTTCGCTTGCGGATTTCTTATATTTTTCCTTCTACCCTGAAGATGGAGGCAATACGTTCCTCCGAAACGTCGGTTAACACCACATATACACGGTGCCAAATCCCAGAAGACTGCTTTCTTCATAGTCACCGCCGTGAAAGCCTCAAATCTTACAAAAGTCTTATATATCTGCTTACACTAGTCGTTGTTAGGAAAGTGATCTCAACAATGGCTACGCCATTACAATATGTTCACTCTCCGTTTCCTGGCAACAGTCTCACTGAGTTACACACTCCAAATATTACACATAAAATCTTGTCTTCTCAGCCGCACTCTGGCAAGTAACTCTTTTCTTCACAGCCTCCCGTACAGAACTGCACTCTCAACTGGACTCTCCTTGACTGTCGCAGCTCCTTGTTCCAGTTCGCTCTATTCATATCAAAGTCAAAGTCACAATCCGACTGATGTTCAGCCAGTTCGTCGCTCTTGGTGCCAAGCCCCTTCTGTGACGAGAGGACGGGTCTCTCTTTTGTCAGCGTCATTGCCTGCAGTAGTAACTCGTTTGTCATAGTGTGAAGGATATTTACATTTTATATGTTAAACACGTTAATGAATATATATAAAACATATACAGGGCCTCTGTCAGTCCAAACTCAGTACAACAGATTTTGCCATTTTTCTAGTAGTTTCCGCTACAACGGTAACTTAGTCACTTGAACGGACGTATGCTTGACCATATCCAAGTTGAAGCCTCTTGTACTTTCTATGTCGGGCTTCGCCTTGTCCAATATTGCGAATATTTCCATTATCATGCTTTTGTATGACTTCTACTTGTTGCATACATAATTTTGTTGTATAATCACGTACGTAAATCGGTAATTATTTTGAATAGGCAATACAATCTAATCAATGTTCTGAAGGCCTTGTCTCCGATCATTTCTTTATGAAATCTCCATGTAACCCTCATGTTGAAGATTACACCGAGATATTTTACACCATTTACAAATGAAATGGTCTTGTTATAGTGGGGCGCCCTCTTTGACGGGAGGACGGGTTTGTCTTTTCTCAAAGTCATTGTCTGCAGTAGTAAATAATTTGTCACAATGTAAAGGATATTTACAGACAGGCGTCGTCTGTAAAGAGGGTAGACGAAAGCCATGTGTTTGGGGGGCATCATTTAAGTACATATTCTAATCCTATAGCTCACAGCTCTCGTTATATAGCCGCGGCTCGAACAGCATAGAAAACCTCTTTCATTCAACGTAGTTGAACAATGGATTCTTTATTTTTGTCATGTTCTTGAAGGGGAAGGTATTTAATGGCTGTCACATAGAAAAGGCAGTTCTTCTATTATTGTCTGTGTTCGTTGCCGCGAGAATGTTTAAGGACATCCCTCTGTTATAGCAAAGGCCCGTATGTCACAACATTACGGAGCTCTGTCTTCACACCCTTTTGCCCTATTTACGTACATGAAGCATAAGGTTTGCCTTTGAATATAGCTATGGTATTTAGATACGTGAAAACTCCAACAACCTCGTTTTCACTAATCAATGAGGAATCGCATTTTTCCTAGTATTGTACTTATAAACACCCGCCCTTCATAGGTAAATTCCCGAACCACTAATTTGCACGATACCTGCGGTTGGATGTTATAAGAGTGTTGGCCGACAGCACACGCAAGGGTTTTATTCTCTGGATCTGACGTTCATTTCTATCTCATTCTCTGGCTTAGATACTGGTTCGCGCATTCTCGCGTGTATCTGTTTATTTATAGGTTTAACGGACAAAATTCGGATCATACTAACAGTGTTACAGCTACTCATCAGAGCCGGGGCAGCGGAGTCGGTATAGCGACTGGCTACGGGCTGGACGAACGAGGGATGGGAGTTCGAATGCCGGTGGGGTCAAGAATTTTCTCTCCTCTATGGCGTCCAGATGATCTATGGGGTCCTCCCAACCTCCTACCCAATGGAAACCGGTGGCTCTTCCCTCGGGGCTAAAGTGGTTGGGGCGTGAAGCTGAAAACTCATATCCAACTAGTGCTGACGTCAAGGAAATGTGGCTCTATACATCCAGAAGCGCATATGCCTTCATAGCATAGTGCCTAGTTATGCACAGGGACAACTTTACCTTTTACATCTACTCACTTGTACTGCAGAGATATTCAAGTGGGATCATATATATATAGGCTTACCGAAGTTCACGATCATGTGGGTAACATTTTCACTTGAAGAAAGCAGTCTTCTGGGATTTGGCACCGTGTATATGTGGTGTTAACTGACGTTTCGGAGGAACGTATCGCCTCCATCTTCAGGGTTGAAGAAGTATAAGTAAATCTGCAAGCGACAACACCGTGAGACACGGTCAAGCAGACAGCAGTCTACGTTCCTCCGAAACGTCAGTTAACACCACATATACACGGTGCCAAATCCCAGAAGACTGCTTTCTTCATAGTCACCGCCGTGAAAGCCTCAAATCTAACATTTTCACTTCATATACTGTAGCTCTCGATTTAAAATAACTCTACTGATGGATTTCATGGTCTTCCTCAGTTTATCCAGGTAAATTCTGGGTTAAAACTCAAAACTAGACTACGAATTTGTTTCAAACTCCTGTGAAATTAATTATTGATCAATCTGAGCTACTGAAAACGCTGTTAAGCAAAGCGAATGTTTAGATTGGATAGGGCATTTGCATGGCACGGAAAGCATAGTTTGCGATTAAAACCATTGGAGGATTAACTGGAAATGTAATCAATAACGCAAGCTAATAGGTTATTGGTATTTGCTCTTTGAAGTGTACATGTTTGACTCTGCTCGGATTGTACCGCATTTCCTCAGAACGCCAGTTTCGGTGTGTCCGGCAAGCAGCCGAAACTATGCGAGAAGCTGCCTGGTTCTCTCGTCTCCCGCAGATATGGATGGAATTTCGTGTGGCCGCTGAACTTCTTTCCTGCAGATTCAGCTGCCTGCTACTAGTGACCTCAGGAGCAGACAAAGTCCCGCAGTATTGCCGGGAAATCCAATTGTTTCACTTGGAAAAGCGGCGAAAAAATGGGAGAATAATAATAAAATGTATCTTAATAAAGGAAGTGTTGTGGGTACTGATTTGATACAATTTTGACACTTGCATCAAACATAAAAATTATGCATATAATTATATATATAACATAATAATATATAATGCTGCATATGTCTAATTAATAATAGCCTAACATTTATCCTTGAAAAATATTAATTAGGAGTACTAATCACAGTACTCGAAGAATTCTTCAATAATTACATGCTAGAAACAATTTACATCGAATACGCGATTTCGGCTAAGCCTTACAGTCTAGGCATACTTACTTAATCCGTTCCTCTTGTGCCTTTACGTTGTCGAGGGTGTTTTTTTTTAGTTTTGATTATTTTACAGACGGTAGGACACCTTGGACGAGTGATCAGCTCGTCGCAAGGCCTCCACCTAATCACAGGAAAACACAAACACAGAATAAACACCCACATACTCGTACACACACATGCTTCTGAGCAAGCGAAAAGACTACATGCCTTACACCGCTCGGCTATCGTACCCGGCACCTGCGACAAAACTGAACAAATGGGTCAAACGCCTCAGAATGTTTACGCTGTTCCTGCAGTCCTAATTTAGTATTACGGATTTCTGGGCTCTGATGCCGTTTAGTTTAGGGAAATCGGCTGCCTCTGTCTTCAGGGTCGAAAAACGTTAGTACCTATGGACCAAAGTGCAGAACAACACAAGGCAGAAGACAGTAAGTTTAATCTAAAATCTCCTACACTACTTAACAGGAGCCGTGATAGGTCAGTCGGTGTAGCGTCAGGCTACGGGCTGGACGAAAGGGGTTCTAATCCCGGCAGGGGTAAAATTTTTCTCTTCTCCACGACATCCAGACCGGCTCTTGGGACCACACTTCCGCCTAACCAGTGGGTACTGTGAACGATTTCCCCTGGTTAAAGAGGCCGGGGCGTGAAGATGAGGCCAAGAATGATGGAACTATACCTCCACTCCCTTATGTATTCATGACACAGTGCTTAATTATATAAGCACAACAGGGCAAGTTTTCCTTACCTTGTAAGATCTGAGGTTTTCACGGCGGTGACTGTGAAGAATGCCGTCTTCTGGGATGTGGTCCTGTGTAGATATTGCGTAAACCGAAGTTTCGGAGCAACATATTGCCTTCATCTTCAAGGTAGATGGAGGCGATATGTTCCTCCGAAACTTCGGTTTACGCAATATCCAGAAAGCGCCACAACCCAGAGGACGGCATTTTTTGCCTTACTTTACCTTACATTCCTTAACATGTTTCGTGCAACGTATATTCGAAAAAAGATTTTACTTCGATAAATATTTAGAGACTTCGAAGTTGCGAACTGAAAAGCACATAGGCCTCATTGCTACGCGGTTTTAACCCAAATTGCAGTATACCACTGGCTTTTGGTAAAACACCTCATTATCAAATATAATGGAAACCCGTTTAACGATTTTGGAGTTGTTCGGTATCACTTGGCGTATGAGCCCCAGCACGATTCCTGTGTGCGTTATACCGTGTTACATTGTACCATCATGAGCAGTGATGTAGATCCATGCCATCAGCAGAAAGTCACTACAGTCTGTTCTCTACACATGATGAAAATGCAAATCGCAATAGTTCAGATCTCGCTGAACACGCAGGACTTCTGTTCATCACCGGGACGATTTTAGACGCTGACTTATGCTTAGCGTGCTCTTCTTTCTTACGGTAATGCAATAGGTTTATGAAATCACCGTGTTCTCTGCGTGTTTTTCTGTCTGTTTGTGTGTCTAAATGTGTTTACAATCTTCCTGTTTCTGAAAGAGTTGGCTGATTTTCATGAAACTTAGAATTAATCTTATGCCATTAGAGACCATCTCAACATCGCCCGTTTTAATTTATAGCGATCAGTAATATCACTAAAGCGGAAGTGTGAATTTGCGGGGTGAAAGCAACACCAGGCAATGTAATATTGGAGCATGAAGTGATATATAACAATAGACATTTGGAATTTTTTTTTCTTTTGTAGACAGTAAAGAAACAACATGGCATCAGTGCGAAAAAAATTCTAAGTATAGGTTTGTTGGCATTGCTTAATGGCCCATTGAAGCTAGGAATGAGAAATTTGGTTTGTACACAGATTATAAAATTATCTACACCTTGAATAGGAAAATTTATAAATATGTTGACAGCGTAAAACTTTTGAATTAAATTCGGACAAATTTAACTCAGTCAAAATTTATATTTGAATAATAAGTTTTCAAAAATTGATATAAAAGAACTTATCTAAATAAAACATATGTATAAACATGTTTTAAAAACCATGCTTGGAGTTCTTCATTTACATATGGGTCCGACTTCTCCATCATGGTCTGAAAAATGTTTTACAAAGTTTTCCTCGATTCCCAATATATATTTAGGGACGATGTAGCTCTAATTTTCTGTCCTGGGTTTCACCTGCGGCTATGCGTTTACTTCTCCACGAATCTTCTTTTCCTTGTATGTACGTGAAATGTGGCTTATTTTATGTCGAGTCACTTGACTTATGGTTAGGTAATTTTTCTCTGCATTTTATTATGTTAGGTCGTTTGATTAGGTTAGATTAGGCTTTTGGGGGTGAGTCAAAGTTCATGGAGTTATAAGAATGCTTACTGACTCTGAGTCTGCCCGCGCTAGGAGGGACCCCTCTCAAGTTGCTACTCTCTTCATTTCGGGAATAAAAGGACCATCTCAGGTCATAAGTCGAGGGGGCCATAGTCTCTCTATCGGGGTTCGCCAGCCTCCACTTAATCCTCCACCTTCCCCCTCTCAACTCCAAAGCCTTAAGACCCTCTCTTCGGTTATAAATAAATTTGTAACCTATTCTGCCTCCTACCACTATATTTTATTGGAACGTAATCATATAAAGGGGAAATAGAGTAAATTTTACGATCATAGAAAACTAACGCTCTCCTCGACAGTTGGCTCATAAATTTTCTACGGTCCCTCGTAAGATCTTATGTACACACATCCATACATAGAACAGAAGTGGAAATGTGAAGGAACTGTGCGTGATGCGTTGGATATGTTCTGTAATGTGTCTCCTTTAAAGCCAGATATTTATATATCATGATTATAAATAAAATCCATACGAGTTGGGATCGCTCAGTCGGTATAGCGATGGGTTACGGACTAGAGAGTTGGGGTTCGATTCTTGGCAAAGTAAGAGATTTTTCTCTTATCCGCGTCGTCCAGACCTGTTCTGGGGCTCACCCAGCCTCCTGTCCAATGGCTACCGGTGACTATTTCGCCTGAAGCAAAGCGACAGGGCGTGCAGCCGACCTGTCACATACATTTTAATGCCGAAGTCAAGAATTGATGAACATTTTAAAATACTTTTTAAAATTTTACAATGATATAATGGCAAGCAATGAAATAGATTAACGTAAATGGAGCACCTGATGATGGCACTGTAGTGCCCAAACCTGTTGTGAAATAACAAGTGAAATTGAGTGCACTAAAAGACGGACACTGCATACATATCATGGACGAAAATCAATGCAACAGGACGCTAAAATACAACATTATGAAGTCAAGAATGGCCGAACTATAGCTTCGTTCTCCTGTAGTTTGCATAATTATCTAACCACAAGGACAACTTCTAAAGACGGACTAGAGAGTCCACAAAATGTCTTCTACAGTCGTTGAATTTCCTATATGGACGAATGTCATACAGTGAAACTTGAATCTGTGTTATTATGTTGGTGTCGACCTTTTCTACTCGTAAAAGACGCTGCTGGTCGGCTGTAAAGAGCCACCGATGATTGAATTGGTAGGGTTGTTAGGTTGTGATCACTGGAACGTGACTCTAGCAACCATTACTGTGTTGACTGTATATGTTTGTGTTAAGACTCCACTTCTGTCATAAATATATCTGCTGCTTTATGCTTGACCTGCCTGCTTAAGCTTCTCGGCTTCTCTTACAATCTGATGGAATGAACTCAAATAAGGAATATTCCTGTCGAACAAATCGCCTTAGTGTGCCGTTTATGGACTGCGACCCAATGCTGTGGAAATAATAAATTTTATTAGATTCACTTTTCATTTTCAGTAAGGGAGTGCAGTAACATAAATCCGAACAAGGCAGTTTAACAGAGGTGCCGACCGATTGGCTGACAGACTGGCTGTCTGTCTGTCTGACTGCCTTCCAGAGAGAACGATTCTATCTCTGAATGCAACCTTGGATATGTGATTGACAGATTAATTGCCTGAGTGTCTGCCTGCATGACCGACTGAGCAATGAGCCACTCATTCTCTGAATGCATGGCCATCTGAGTACCTGTATATCTGATTTACATCCAGTCTGTGTGACTGCAAGGCTAGATGCTTGACTGAGTGCCTGGTTGGCTAAATGCCTGAATGTCTGATTAACAGCCAGACTACCTAACTCACTATTAGTTTCCAACTTAAACTGCCTGACTGAACACCTAATTAACCAACTGCATCGCTTAGGGTATTCATGATTTCTTGCTGTTACTCAGCTCGCCAAAACTACTTCTTATGTTATGGAGATGTAAAGAGCATTGATATTTTCATCAAGTCCAGCCATTGGATACTATACTAATCCAGTTGAATCCAGCCCACATCGTCAAACTCATTTTATTTAAGATCTGTTTTAATAATATTCCCCGTCTGCGTCTGTGTTACAAAGTGCTGTTTTCATTTTACCAAAGTTGTGTACGCACTTCCATTTTCTGATGTCATGACTGAGTTCTTTTCCGGGGTTGTTTTCAGTATCTTCAGGAACATTCCTACCAAGTTCTCGTAACATAAAATGGGGCACTGTTGTTTCTTCGCAGATGTCTAATCGGCTCCAGGTAGGGTCTCTTGTCTATATTTCACTCGAAGGATACCTAAAATCTACTAAAATATTCGTATTTCCATCACTTAACAAGACTGGTATTAAATTAAATTTCCCAAGTATACGTGGATACAGATGAAAAGTGTCCCTGTACGTACGCTTAAAGCGCTGAAGTTTTTAGGGGTGCTTGTGTAGCCCATCGCACTGGAGCTTCATACTAGACGGAGGTGGTTGGTCACCGTCAAAACTCTGGTTGCCTGAGCCGCGAGGAGGCAGTGTTTAGGATATTGTTGAGGAGAAGATGTGTTTCACATGACAAGGATTTATGTTCCTGTTGCGAATCGGATAAAATATTTAATTGTACTAGAATTCAGGGTTACGGATTAGGGTCAGCAGCCTATCACGTCTTCATTAGAGTTTTCTGTGATCAATCAGTCTTTTCCTAGGTAGTCCAATTGTTTCTCCTCTTATTTAATAATTTAAAAGTCTTTTCGACGTGTCTCCAATTATTTCTGTAGTGAGAAATATTATAGCCTTATTCAGTATGTTAGTCTGCAATAAGTCTCTCAAAACCTTTAACCTTACGTACTTCGATCTCGGAGCATTACTTCCTCCTGCTGACCTCATCAAACGTGTTTCAGTAGATCTAGTCCTTATGTTATCTGATCGGTTTATAAGAGTATTTTTTATTGCTAGTGGGGTAGGGCCAAGTCCCTTGTACTGCGGCCACTTCTGGGCTATTGTACCAGCCCCAGATGATAGGTGAGGGTGGCTGTGGAGCAATTGGTGGAATGAAGATTGGCAAGGGAAACCGAAGTACTCGGAGAAAACCCGCCCCAGCGCCACTTTGTCCACCACAAATTCCCCTTGACCAGACCCGGGATCGAACCCGGGCCGCCGTGGTGGGAAGCCAGCGACTAACCGCTTGAGCTATGGCGCTGCCGTATAAGAGAGTAAGTAATACTTACACACATTTCATATTTCTGTGGGTATCTTTTAAATAATTTCTATTATGCTATTTATTTCTCTCAGTTTATTTATTTACTTATTGTTTATTTTAATGACACTGAGCTACAGACCAAAGCATCGAATGTGAAGGTGACGGACGAACGAAGAACTGGAACGCATGTGGAAGAAAGGGGTGTTGTCCTGTTTCAAGTTATTGCTCCGTTAATCGATTTGAGAGACCAAAGAAAACCATGAAATACTTCAGGATCTGCGTTCCACCTGAGGTTCGAAGCTGGTACTTCCGAGAAACAATATCTTTTCATCCCATTTGCTCGGTCCGGATTTTTTAAAAACTGATTCTGCATGTCGTGTTAATATTAATAATATTTCAGTGCATTTTATAATACTCGTATATATACGAGTATGTTACATGTGATATAGGTATATAATTTCGGACACAGCAGATGATGGAGTCTGTCGCACGCAGAACGCAGCAGGAATGTCCTGATCTTTGTGAATTAACCGAATTTCGCATGTGGCACCGTATATACAGAGGTCCAGCAGACCGCCATATGTCTCCGTGAAGTGTAATGGGTCTGCATGAGAGGGCATAAGTTGAGGTATACATGAGGGGGAGGATCTTCCCCACATAAACTCTAGAGTTTATCAACCGTAGCAAAACCGTCTAGTTTTACAGAAGGCTTGAAATGTACATTAAACCCTCGTGACAGAAAGCTGCAAGTGAAAAACAAACATTAATCAAGACATCTATTTTTTTTACTATCGACTAAATCCCATGTTTCAGGTGGAGATGGGCGTGAACCGGCTTGCTGTGGCTCTTCGGGAAGAGCTTTTGTTTACGGAAACTAAGGTAAGAACATGAATAATTTCTGGCCATTAAACAGTAATTTTATTAGATTTTGAAATCCGAAAAATGAGGAGATACACAATCTGTAGTTCTTGCCTGATACTGTTATTGCTATTAAAGCATGAGGAACGAGATCGACGGGACAGGTGACACGTACAGAGAAAATGAGAAATGCATACAGAAGTTTGGCCAGAAAATCTGAAAGGATGACGTCACTTGATTTTCATTTAATAAGATGAAAAATTTTTAGGTTCAAAATGAAGGATTTTATTCAACAACTGAGTGAATAATTTTGAAATGACACACGGCACTATTGAGATAATTTATTAAAAATTGCAAACTGTGTTGAAGATGCATGAAAAGTAGAAATTATGAGGGGAACTAAACTGACGTTCAAATCATGCTTGCGTATTTCTTGAAATTCTGGTCAAAAGTTGGGCGTCTGTGGGACAAATGGCCGGGTTTCAATTCCCAGCAGAAACAAGGGGTTTTGTCCTCCTACCGCATCACGGACAGAAACGGAATAGCTCAGTCAGGATAGTGGCTGGCTTGGCGGCCTAGGAACCGGGTTTCGATTCATGGTAGGCGCAAGAGATTTCCTCCGACATTGGGGCCTTCTATCCAGTGGGTCTCTTTAATTTAGATTTTCTTACCAGAACCTTCTATGCATCCCTCTTCTCATGCGCGCTACATGCCCTGCCAATCTCATACTCCTGGACTTTAGCATTCTAGTTGCATTTAGTGATGAGTACCAGTTATGAAGCTCCTAACTGTGAAACTTTCTCCAATCTCATGTTATATAACGCAACGGACGAACGCAGAACTCAGTGGTTAAGCGAAATCTCAGTAGTTTACTGAAAGCATGTATAGCTGTAACAAAATATTTGTTGCTTACTGTGACAATTATTTGGCATCAACAGAAGAGGGAATTGGTTGCTCAGGCACTTGGTGTGTTCAGAGTTATTTTGTGATTTTCCTCAGTTCCCGCAGGCGGATGGTTACATTGCTTCCTTTCAATCACACTTTATATTCACACTGTTATTAAACACTCTATAATCTGTTCAGTTGATAAAACGTCTTTAATTAAGCTTGAAAGAAAGAAACAAATGACCGACGAAATTGTCTCCCTACTTTGCTTTCACTTTCAAATTTCCCCCGTCAAGACAACAACGAAAACTCTTGATGTTGCGGTGGAGCAGAAGAGGAGAGTCAGCCGCAGGCGACATCAAAGGGGACGGACCTCCAAATCTACCAATTTGCTTTATTTATCTGGCTTAAACAGAGACCTTTGTCATTGTCTTTGCGAGGGGCGGACTGCTGTTGCACGGAGAGAGCTACATATTGATGAGGGGAGATGAGGATTGGAGACGGCCCTGTCCTGTTCTGAATTGCAAGTTGTGACCACTGTAAAAACTCGGCGAAGGAAGAGAAGGCCATAGAACTCGTGGTTTCTGGAGTAGCTCGTTTTGTGCGCTCGCTAGCAGCGAGTTATGTTGTGTGAGATTGGGCACCAGAACTCGACGTTTGATAGGAGTCGTCGTATTTGACAGTTCTGTCACTGCATCTCTTGCAAGGTCGCACATTAAGTGCCTCTGATTTTGTTGTTAATTTCGTAAAAATTCGTTATTAATCGAATCTCATTATTTAAAGGCGCTGTCGCAACTATATTGTTAAAGGCTTCAAATGAAATTGATTATGAAGGACAAAGTCGATAAAGACACTTGACTGGAGGGAATCTTGGCATATTCGGAGATCTACCTCCTTCCCTACTTACCTACCTACATCCTTACCTACTGATTTCTGTTGCTTCCACTTCGAGCATAAGACATCCATGAAACACTCGTTTCACTTTAGTTTCTTAATCTTACTTAGTCGATATGCCTCCTTAGACGGGGGATCAGCCCTTCGCAAGGCAACTATCTATACACAGAAAAACAGAAACACAGAATAAATGTAGACAAGCATCCATGTCTTGAGTGGGATTCGAACCCACGATCCCAGTGTTCGAGCGGGCGAAGACGGCTAATCCTTTAGACCGCGCAGCCACTGTGATCGGCAGTATTTCGATATAGTAGAACTTCGTGAGGGCAGATTAAGGGAAATCACATAAACCCGCAGTGAAGGTAGTAACTCCGTCGAGGTTTTATCTCTGTAAGTCCAAAATGTAAGGAAGACTGGTTGAGCAAGACACATAGATGTACAGTGACATTGTCTCGCTAGGAAACATAAATACAACTTCTTAATTTCTGTATGGTTCCTATGAAAATTGAAATGGGCGAAGCTTACGTCTGTCAAAGCAGAACCATCACACCCCTCAACGAAGCTGACTACTCGTGACGTCTAGACGCGACCGCCAAACAGGCCTTTGACTGTGTGAAGAGTGATTGCGTGTGCCTCAAACATATACTCAGCTGAACAGCGTGTGTTTATTGTTCTTGAATACTGGCGAACGGGTTAATTTGAGCGATGTCGAAGAACATTTCGGAAGAAGTATGGTGACGGAAGTGTGCCAACAAAATCCTGTATTCACTAATTGATGAAAAAATTAGAGACAAACGGAAGTGTTTTGACTCAACACGCAGGAGACCGGAAGACGTGTAATCGCGCGGTGCAGGATATGAGTACACGTCAATTTTCATAAGGAACCATATATCAATTAAAAAGTTCCTAGCGAGAGAATCACCCTTCACTACGCCCGTATGCATTGCGAAAATTAGGAAAACAGAATGTTTGTGCAAAATGAAGTATATGTCGCCACTTAAGACACAGTCATTAAGAGACATCTGACGGAAGTAATACGAAATGATATACTTCAGTGTCGTGTACTATCTCCAGGCAATGCACTTCACTTTCATTCGCCACAAGCATACATACAAATATTATTATTATTGTTGCTGCAGTTTGGGTAAGTGTTTATTTTGCTTGATCCTTTGTTAGTGCTTGCTTTATAAACTAGAACAAAATTAATTCCAATTCGACCAATACTATTATAACAATCCAATGGAGTAGCCATCGGTGCCTCTCCATTAACAATAACAGCTGCCACTTAATTACAACATTACGGAATACACAAAAATATACCCTGTACTAATAAAACACTAAATCACAGGATACTTCAAATATACCGACGACATCCTTATCACCAAAACAGGCCAAAGCTAGAACAAACCCTAAACGAAACCAACGAATTGAATCTATCCATAAAATATACTAGACCGAAAGGAACGCAACACATAATCCAATTTCTTACCCTTACATTGCACAGAAAAAAACTGACCTTTTTTAATATATTGTCACGTGTTGGGTATATGTCACGCGACAAGTAACTTCACGCCATATTTTATATAGCCGATTTATTCCACTCGCTCTTACACTCACACAATTTGCAACCTCACAATTACTGCCATCGGCAGTAATTGTGAGGTTCCACTTCCACTGTTTCCATTCACTCCGGCGAATGTTAGACTTGCAACTGGCTTCGGCGGCTGCTATATTTCAGCTAACTGGTTAGTCCAAGTCCAGTCTGTCTGTCTTGGTGTCGAGCCCCGACTGGGGCTCATGACCAGATATTTTTTCTTATATGAAAGTTACTGTCCTGTTCATTTGGGGCGCCCTCTCTGATGAGAGGTCGGGTCTGTCATTTGTCAGTCATAGTCTGTGTTAGTAAGTCCATTGTCAGTATTTACATATATTTACAAATTTAATCTTAATTCCTATTTATATGTACGATATGTACAAGGCCTCTGTCAATCCAGGCTCAGTACAGCAGATTTTGTCCTATTTCTACCAGTATTCGCTACCACGGCAGTCTAGTCACTTGAACGGTAACTGACCGGTTAGTCAAAGTCAGGCAGTGCAGTTCTGTTATTAACCCTCAGCCAGACAACGGGAAAACGCCTCACTTCCTTGTTGCGTAGTCGCCGTGTTTACAGGTGTTGCTGGCAACGCTACCGAGAGTTGTTTATTGCTGTATAGCAAGTGCGGTATCCCTTGTTACGTCACCGCGGGGGAGGGGGTGTTTACCGAACGTTGCTTACTGGTGAAAGAAGTGGAGGTATGTGACGTCACTCGCGAAATCACAGAGTTCACGTGACCCCTACTTCCCGTTGCGCCCTACACGTCAAAATATAGTACCCTTTTCCCCCAAAACCGGATATTATAATCCATGAGGATTGCTACTACCAATTTTAAAAACGAAGCAGCAAGTGTCAGCAGTCCAATAAGTCACCCCATAACAAATGCAGAACAACTATCAGAAATAAACACTGTTGAAATTAAATTATTTAACTATGACTAAAATTATATTCAGATTACACCCCACCAAATCCTGAAGAAAAAAAAAAATGGAATGGACAGCATCCACATACAGTGTATAAGAAGTAAGATATATTATAAACCTACCCAAGTATATCAACTTAGAAATAACGTTTCGCACATATAATGCAACAGAGAACACACTAAAATCAAAATCACACAAAGACAAATACAAAAAATTACCATCTAGGAAACGAAATGTTTACGAGTAGTTTTCGACCTTTTATACGTTGGACAAACAGGAAGAATTTTCAATAGCAGATGTAAAGAACACATTTTCCTGTACGAAACAATGCGCTAATCACTTACTCAATACAGGGCACACATACGGAGCCGTGAGATACAGTGAGGACATCACAAAAGCAGGAAAAGCAAACGTTTAAATTCTGTGAAGAATACCCTACTCGTCCAATTAGTAAAAGCTGTGCTGCGCTTTAAGCATATTAATAAC
Source organism: Cryptotermes secundus (assembly GCF_002891405.2). Taxonomy (NCBI): domain Eukaryota; kingdom Metazoa; phylum Arthropoda; class Insecta; order Blattodea; family Kalotermitidae; genus Cryptotermes; species Cryptotermes secundus. The sequence continues at coordinate 4,671,064 of NW_019730108.1, forward strand.
GTGGAAGGCTGCCACAGTGTTTCTTCTTCAAATTTTCATGGGGGTTTGAAGTCATTTTTAGCAGGACGTGAAATACCATTTTATTGCCATGCGAAATTCAAATTTAACCTCCAGTCTGACAGCAGTAACTAGGAAACCATTGCAGCCAGGAATGTAAAAACAAATATGGAATTTACAAATGCACCAACAAATATATTGTATCTATTATGCATGAATATTACGATTACGAACCTTTTGTTATAGTACAATTTTGATGGCATACCTAACAGCTTGCGTGTGAAACTAGCCGTCAGTACATATTCAGAGAGCCAGTGTGAGTCAACATTTCGTAAAAATTGTTTCAGGGTCTCCTTTTTTACTGATGATAAATGAAGTCTCCTTATATGATGATCTCACTGCTCACGAAACCCAGCAAACAGGCCTCTACAGTCGATAATACCACAGAACTGTATTCAAGAGAGGACCAATTCTAATCACCGCTTTCATACTGGAGATTATGTCCCACATAGGCTACAGCCGCCTACATCCAAACGTCTGTTGAAAGTTACCGAGCTGCTCGCTTTCGTAACCCAAGAGAGAGACCCTTCTTAGTAACTCCTGTGGTGACGTCAAGCCCAGCATCATCATCTACATTTGCAACAATGTGTTCTGGTAACCTAGGTCGCAGTCTATGGTTTATAGCTCGCTTTCATCTATATAACAGCTACGTTGGTAACAGAGAAACACAGCTCCTGCAGGCCATTGTGTTGTCTACTGGACACCGCGCACTGCTCACCGTATGTTCAATTTCCTTCGCCGATCAATAGCTTGTTGACCATTTCCAGCCTAAAGTTCTTTCCACTTTACACAATGTCGAGACTCCGCCTATCTTTATTTTCAAATATGCTCCCTTGCAATCAATTTTCCCTTTACTCTTTACACTCGTGCAGGTGGCGGGCGAGGTAGCAGATTTATTTCAACAATTTGCTTTACCAAAGGTGAGTATTCTATAAACTTTAATGGATATTTTGAGGGAAATATTGTGCGCTAGCTGTCTGTCTGACTGTCGCTGCGGTTTTGGTACCTGGTTCTGCAAGAAGCACTGCGTGCGTGACACGGCTGTTTGTTCCCATCGATTCGCCCCAGTCGCCTTGTTTCGGTTATGGATTGGATGTGCTGGACCATAGATTATATCTAGTGTGTTACAGTCGAGGCCGCTCTTTACCTATGAAATTAATAGCGACCCTTCCCAGATCTGTTGATTTATGGTCAGACTTGTAATTTTGAGGCTAGTCAACAGACATGGCGCTAGTGGGAATGACCAAAAGCTTTGACACTGATTGGATATTACGATTGATACCGACTGCGTATGCCATTTTCTCTTGAGCTCTGGTACGAACTGGTGCTGAAGATTTCTGTATATCAGTTGTTCTAGTTCCCCTGCATCAGTACTAAAGCAAGAGTGGAGAGGAGTACTGCAGTTCTGAGTACACTAGTTTACAAGGCGGCCGCTCCATAGCTCAAGCGGTTAGTAGCTGGATTTCCACCGCGGCGGCCAGGGTTCGATCCCGGTTCTCGTCAAGTGGGATTTATGGTGGACAAAGTGGCGCTGGGGCGGGTTTTCTCGAAGTACTTCGGTTTCCCCTGCCAATATTCATTCCACCAGATTCTCCATCATCATAATCACGCGGGGCAGGTACAATAGGCCAATCAGTGGCCGCCGTGCCGAGTGGACCCAGCTGGACTCCAGTGTAATTTGGCTTTGAAATTCGTTAATCACATGTATCATTCTATTTTACGACACTAATCACACTGAATAGACTCATAAATAATTTTTCATATTTTTTTGTAAAGACCACATTAAATTAATGTCTTATATAAATGTTAAATTCATATATATATTTATGTTACGTATATTTTTAAGACCGATCACAGTATCCGCGCGGTCTAAGGCATAAACCGTCTTCGCCTGCGGAAATATTGGGATCGTGGGTTCGAATACCATTCGAGGCATGGATATTTGTTTGCGTTGTTTCTGTGTTTGTGTTGTTTTGTGTGTAAATTTTTTATTTACGAAATGTATTACCTTTGTTGCCGGTCACGGTAGCAGAGCGGTCTAAGGCATACACTGTCTTCGCTCGCTTGGAAGCCAGGATCGTGGGTTCGATTCCCACTCAGGGCATGGATGTTTAGTGTTTGTGTGTGTGTGTGTGTGTGTGTGCGCGTGCGTTTTTATGTGTTCGTTTACAGGCAGAGGCCTTGTGACGGGCTGATCACCCGCCCAAGGAGTCCTACCGATAGTCTTAAGATCTACTAAACCGAAGTGAAACGAAGATTTTCATGGACGTAGGCCGAGTTCCAAATTGGGGCTGTAGCACCGAAGGAAAACAAATTACCTCTGTTAGCTCACTTTCAATAGCAATGGGAAACTGTCAGTCACTGGATTATTTGGGTGTATATTATTGCACTTATTTGAAAATGGCTATTGTTTTCTTCGAGAAAGGAGAAAGTATCTGGTACTCAGTGAGAAATACGTAAATGGGATGCCAAAATACTGCCCTGAACTTCTGAGTCAAATTGACGTTAGTACAAGGCAAGCTGTTGTCAGTGCCCTGTTGTGGTTACTCTTCTGGTACGAATATTCACACGGATCTGTAGTGTGTGGGAAGTTACACAAGCCATTGGGCCACCCAGTCTCATACAGTGGCTTATGTTTCAATTATTTCCTGGTGTTACCTGGATATCTACACGTCAGAAATCCAATCAAGGATCGTTACATAGCACTCGGTTTACGCTGGCCTAATTGTCCTCAGTCCGCTCCTTGTGTTGTTGGAACGTGAGTGTTACTGCTTGCTGAGGAGGACTGCCGGTTAGCATCACCACCCAAGGAAATGAGCATTATTTCATGTACTACAAACTTCACTTCACCTTATAGACAACGAGGTAAATATTCTTAAGCTAACTCGACTCTTACAACAAAAATGCTGTTTTATTTTCAAAGAATTCTTTTCCTTTTCTTCATCTCATCACAGCTTATCCTAGATTATCAGATATCGCCCAATCGATTCATGGCCAAGAAAATTTTCTCTTCTCCACAGCATCCCAACTGTTTCTGGGCCCTACCCTGCCTCATACTCAGGGGTATCGGGGATATATCCTTTAGATCAAAGCGACCGGGGCGTTACGCTAAACATTTATATCCATCTAGTGAAGAAATGCAAGAAAGACTGGCGCTGCACCTCCACAATGATCTGCAATGCCAAAATTTTGACACTTCGTTGCATGTTCTGTTTATGTGTGTTTTTTTTTGTGGCAGTGACTTTAATCTTCTTCATAACAAGCGGCTACCTGAATGCAATTCAATTAATGAACTGGAGCAGGAAAACTTCTTTACTTTAATTTTCTTCCGTGCACAAGCATATGTGTCAAGGAAGAGGTGCGTTGTTTTCCTTCCTGTAACAATTTCCGCTTGTGACGGGTATGCATGAACATTTGTCTACATATCGTGGAATTGGTAGATACCTCAGTTCTCTGACTTTTTTAACCCATTGACTTGTAAACCGACGGATAGATGTCAGTACTCTCTCCTCTCACGTTATGTTTAATTTTACGTTATAGAGCGTTAAGTGGAGGAATTGTTTTGGAAGAGACTTTGGACCTGTTGTCTTGACAGATTACTGATGATGATGATGAGAGCGTTGCTAGTAGGTATATTTTCGCAGCCATAGTGCTTCTAATATAACAATTTCCTGACTAGTATTACGTTCCATTTTGCATGGTTTTATTAAATTTTTCTGTGCCCTGAGAGAAGTAGGCGTATACATGGATTAGTGGTGTTACATGTCAGTTTAAACAATTCATCCATGTGCGCACGGATACTAACTCGAATATCGGGAACAATTTGGACAGCTTGATGCTGGGAGGTTATTCAGTGTGTAAGCCAGACACACTCACATGCAGGGATCCAGGTAGTCTCTAAATTATGTGGTGGACAGAACGTGTGGGGTAGAGCTCAACTAAAAGGTGGTTCAGGAAAAAATTCAGAGTGCGTCTGGTTGTTTCCAGTAAGGGATTAAAGGAGATGTGTTTTAAAAAATATCATAAATCTCATCTACTTTGCAGTCGCTCCTATCTACTTTGTGACTATGAAATCTAAAGCTGCTTCTTCTAGCTTCAGTACAGTCAGGTTAGTCCCAATGCATTAGATTGAATTAGAATCATAACTGAGTTCATGCAACCATATTTTAATTTTGATGTTTATTTCTTCGCTTCTGTGTCGTTATAAAAATATTCCTTATTTATTTTTAACTTTTTTCAACTATAACGAATGGTCCTTATAGGGCCAAGTGAGATGAGAAGTTGATTATGATTATGAAACATTAGCATTTTTTGTATTTTCCAAATGACACATATTGCGTTGTTTTGTGTTTTGGCTTTGTGTATATTGTCACATGCCCGGGTTTCCGTGGCTAGTAATAAGTTCTGGATTGGCTGATTGGATTTATTGTCACCTTCTGTTTCAAGCATTCTTAGTTGTAGTCAATTACAACAACTCACACTCAGTGTCTAAGACCAGCTCCATTCCTTAGTGGACTACGAGTGTCTTCTCTTCTGCCATGACAGACTGTTCTGATTTACGAATCGGTCACGTCTTCTACGAATGACTTACGAATCACGAATGACGAATGATGACTCCCGAATGGACTGTTGAATCAAGTCAAAGTCAAGTTACGCCTGACGGTCAGTCGGCCAGTCTGTTTTGGAATAAAGCGCCCTTGTGGGGCTTGCTATCAGATTTCTATTGCTATATGACAGTTATCGGTTTGTTGAAGTGGGGCGCCCGTCTCTGACGAGAGGACAGGTCTGCCGTTCACAACTGCTGCTGGTTATCGCCAACGCAGTCATTCTTGGGTCCGATCCCGAGGGACTCATGACCATATTTTACTGTCTCAGATTAGAGACTCCCCCAACCTAGAGGGCCAGGTCCCCGTATTTATATCGCCCAGGAACAGGGAGGCCCAGTTATAACCCCAAGCACTGGGTTCCATTTCCGTCACCTCCTGCGACTCGCAAGGCTATGGTGGAGTCATTCGAAACCGCCTCCACACGGGGTACTCTCGAATCAAAGTGAAAGTCACATTGCGACTGGCGGTCAGTCAGTCAGTCAGTCAGTCAGCCAGTCAGTAAGTCTTGGTGTCCAGCTACATCTGGGGCTCATTACCAGATATTTATTACTGTTTGACAGTTACGGTTATGTTTTTGTGGGACTTCCTCTCTGACAAGAGGGCAGGTCTGTCTGTTCCCTTCTTAGCTGCGAGTGTTGTCGCAGCTAAGAAGGGAACACACATCACAAGATACTGTTTACGCAGAATATAAGAAAAACGACCCCCATAGTGGAAGAACCACACGCAAGTTGTAATTATGACGCATAAGATGAATAATCTTAACAAGTTTTAGTGAGTGTAAATTTATTATAGTTGACAAATACGCACTTTTTAAATACTTTTTAATAATTTTATAAAGGCAAGCAATGAAATAGATTAGCGTAATTAGGGCACCTGATGATGGCACTATGTTTCCGAAACATTTCGTGAAGTAACAGGTGAAATTGAGTGCTCTACAAGACGGCAACTGAATACATATCATAGATGAAAATCAGTGCAACAGGACGCTGAAATACAACATTATGGAAATACGTATATTTATGACGTGTAAATTATTACAGCTCATTTATGTGGCCTCCCTTTTTCGCTATCTGCAGGCTCTAATACATTCGTTCGTCAGGTATACATTCTAGAGAATACGAGCGTCATAATTCCGTGTTAGTTGGGTCCCTTGTCACCACGGTATGGCGCGTCCTCAGGTTGAGGATGTAGGAGATGCACTCCAGATATGGAGGGTATTTGCTAATATATTGAATAAGCATTCGCGGACAGACGACAGGGTTGGTCCTCCAGCTGTGGGGCTGAGCGTGGGGCAGGAAACTCCTGACCTTAAAAATAAGCTTGTTACGAAAGATCACATAAAGCCTCGTGAGTGACGAACTTCATAATTCATACACTCACCTGATGCTATTAGGGAGATCAACTAAAAATTATGAGATGGGAGGAACATCTCTATCTGTCAGTCTGTGGCTGTACAGCCCTTGTGGGCTTTGCCCACTTTTTCGGTTTCTTAATCTATACACAGTCAGTAGGACTCTTTGGACGGAGTATCAGCCCTTCGCAAGGCTGCTACTTACACACAGGACAATACAAACGCAGAATAAACGCACAGAGACATCCATGCCTCGTGTGGGATGCGAACCAACGATCCTAGCATTCCGGGGCGAAGACAGTTCATGCCTCAGACTGCGAGACCACTGTGACCGGCTGGAGGAACATATAGTAGGGAAAGTTATGTAGTATTACTGAGTTTGCTTTATTTCTAAGAAAATTTAGGAATTCGACCGTAATATGTTGTAACAATTATTTTATGGAGCCAGATTTTCTATATACGTATATACGTATAATTGTATATAAGATTTCGCTGAAAATATAATGTAATATGATCACAGACCTGTACCAATCTGTGAGTGCGTTGGCCAGTTTTCCGATAGCTATGTAAGAAAATGTACGATTGTACAGCCTGTAGCATGGTGATACCATTAAATAGATGCATTAAGTTTTTGGTATGCCACCTAAATGAAGTGCAGTGGAGAGTCAAACTATGTACAGACAATGTCTACTCATCCTCGGTGATCGTCTGCACATCTCGGTCGACGCCACATAAGTTCTACAGTTGAAACAGCCTCATTAAATTTTCCATAAGTCGACCAGTTCATACTGTATGTTTGTGCATTATGATCAGGATCACCACTAGGGGACAGAACCGTTCAATGTGAAAGTGTCCGACAAATGCAGAACTCTGAGAGCAACACTAGGTTGTGCTTGACTGATGTTCAGTAATTCAGAAACATGGCGACACGAGTTTCTCCTCTTTGCGGTGCTCTCGTCAGAAGAAGAAAAAAAAATTACAATTCTGAATAATTGTGCTGAATTTATATTTTACCACATTTACTATTACAAGATATTATTGGACGTTCTGCCTTTTTAGAACATTCGCTTTGCTCTAAGGCAACTAACAAATATATGATTTGAGCATTTGAAGTTAAATTACCAATCTTTTATATACATCATTCGCATCTTGCAAAGGAAGTTTGCTAAACTTGTTTCTACAAGTTGCTTTGCAACGAAATGCAAACTTATGGAATCATCATACCAATGCGTGTGACCTCCTGCTAATAACTCTCTTGCCAGTTACGATTCATTAAACTTGCTGCTATATAATACGACTAGAGCTAGCCGAATGTCTTTCTCTCTAATCTCCAAATGCAAATCAGAGACTTGTTCACTGAACTGAACGCGATGAGCGATAGATCTCTGGTTGTCACGCCGTTGGTTATCAAGAGAACTCTTCTATAAGATGTCACACCGTGTAACATTATATAAAATTATAAATTTTCTGAGAAACTCACTACTTCCTTCTTCATGGTAAGCGAGCAAGTGACAGTGAAGCAAAAAGCCAACAATTTTCTTGCTGGTTGCCTATTGTTTCCTTTGCTTACTCGTCGAACCTGAAGATGAAGGTGATACTTTGTTCTAGAATCTGGAAATTTCTACAAGACTGTACAACGCCACATCCTACGAGATAGTACTCCGATATATGCATTGTTTAACCATAAACAAGATGATCAGGAAAATTTTGGAGGTTAATATTTACATAAGTTTAGGCAGAAGTAAATTAGTCCTACAGAGAATATTCGTTGATCGCATTTAGGAGTAGAAGAAATCTTCAGAGCCATTAGTGGATGCTAAAATATTTAAGACTTCATTTAACAAACGTTTACGTATAAGAATATATCGAGACTTACACACACGGAAATTCTCATTGTTTAAATTTTGGTGGGAATATTAGCTGTCCTGACGTTATCCTGGGTTCCCTGTGTTCCAGAATATTATCAAACTTTAAATTGAAGTAGGCCACTACGGCTTCCTCCACACATCGATCCTGCTACATAACAAACTTCATGACTCATCAGACGTTGTATAGCCATTGTAGATGATACAGCGATATTTAAGAGTCAAAGAATTAAACTTCAGATGTTAAAGAGTCCGTAACCTGAAATTCCTTTAAATGATATTTAAACACTCAGTTTCTGCTTTACAGAAAACTCGTTGCAACTCAAATAAGGAAACTAGTCGGCTAATAATTTTAAGTAAATAATCATATACAACTTCTATGTGCAAATGTTGAGTTTTTAAAAGTTAAATGTTAATTGTGTTTCATGTCATAACCAATGTTTTTTAAAGTATCCTGTTGGGCATCATATGCGTGGTTAGTTTTACGGTGTGGATGCCTCCTGTTCTGCCGGAGGATTGTATACTTCTCTTTGCCTCATTCAGACAAGCGCTGATTCCTCTCTTGCAAATTTTCTTCTTTTTTCTTCTACCCTGAAGATGGAGGAGGTACGTTCCTCCGAAACGTCGGTTAACACAATATCTACACAGCGCCACATCCCCGAAGACTACTTTCTTCATAGTCACCGCCGTGAAAACCTCAAATCTTACACATAGTAGCCTTGCATACAACAGGAAGTTAGATCTCATATATTCTTCCCGACCATAGAATAAATTATGAAAACAGTAAAGTTGTTACAAATGCAAAAATTTAGAGATTGTATATTATTCTACGGGAAAAAATTGGAGGGAACACATTTAAAAAAACAAAGAGGACTGACATGATCTAAACAAAAAACATAAAACTGTGAACATAATGGAAGATGCTTAGTAAGATGGAATCTCTTTTTTTGCAAAGCGTAACAGGTCTAATACTGTTAAAGATAAGAGTGATGTTGATTTATTCAGTGCAAAGAAATAATGCAAGTAGCTGAAACACTAGAAAGTTGAAAAAGGTTATCTCCCACTTTAAACGTAATGGAACCGTTAATATTATTTTGCTGCTTGCTGCATGATCTGCGCATGCGCTCTGCAGCTGTTGGCACCATACCGCCTGCGGAACGGATCTCACATCTATTTCGTCACATGTACGAAAACAAGACGGTTAGGGGCCCGCTTTGTGCCTCCGTCTTCCGTATATTATGACTCTGGAAATAAGTATTGCGCAAAGTAATGTTACCTTACAACAAGAAACTTGTATCTTTCCAAAAACAGATACACCATGTATGCGAACCAGAAGACGAGGAAGAAGACGTAAGAAGATGCTGGATGACCTTGGGGACAGAAGAGGATATTTTCATTTGAAGGAGAAAGCTCTAGATCGCATTAAGTGGAGGAACTGTTTTGGAAGAGACTGTGGACCTGTCGTCTGACAGATTACTGATGAATAAAATTAATTACCACTGCATAAATTTATACGGGGGAATCGATATATTCGTAAATCTATGATCCCTATGGATCTCAGAGTTAGATGAAGGTCAGCTTCACTCTTCGGCCGCTATTTACCACAGGGATAAGGTAAAGCTATACCAGTAACAGGCCTTGGAGGCCCATAGGGTTGTGAGACGTCAAGGCTCCAACCTTTTCCATACAATCTGCTCATAAATGGCGGTGAGATTGTCAGCCTTACGCACTGGCCGCCCTTTACCCCCACAAATATTCCTGGTACTCATTTCTGTTGGAGGCTGAGTCGACCCCAGGGCCATAGTGCAGCTGGAAGGATTAGGTCAATTGAAAATTTCAGTGACTTCATCGGGGATGGAACCCGAGACCTTCCGGCTTGCAATGTAGGGCCTCAACCAACTACGCTATCGCGTAGGAATGGAGTCCTTTATATTTCAGGCAGGTCCTCATAATCTTTCATAAAATGACAATGAAAGTACATATTTCTTGCCCTATTCTAAGAACTGGAAGCCGGTAGTGAAGTCTGTTTAAGGTACCTCATATCTGGATGTATCTGGTTTACGTATTTTAAGGGGAGCTGCAGAAAAAACTCTTTGGAAAAGGTATTGCTGTAATACTTGTTGGGAATATTATTATTATTATTATTGTTATTATTATTATTATTATACATTTTCCAGTATTTCCTGTGATTGCTTTTGGCAGTTGCCAAGTACTGTCGCAAATGAATTGCTCCCCATGTACTAAAATATTGCCCCTTTACTAGACGTGAATCAACTACTAATGTTGGCAGGGACGCTAACCTATGTCTTTATTATAAATCACATTATTTAGGCACGTTTGTTCAACATTTCCACATTACGTAGGAAGAAGATTATGACTCATGACCAGTGATCGTGACCTATTTAAATTACTGTTTTGATGCTTCAGGTGATGGGTATATGATTACATTTCCGACGAACAAGCTGCCTCCATCGTCAGGTATCTACTTTTAAGGTGGAGGCAGAAGGTGCTCCGAAACGTTTGTGCCTATCTGTCAAACAGGGCTCCTCATTACAGGAGACTGTAGTTCGTTACCTCGGAATACCCTATGAGACACTAAGGAATATATGTATATTATTGGTCAAGATATCCAGTAACTGAGATAAGATTCGAACCGGCTACCCCCCAGATATTAGTCTGTATCGTTACCCAAACCAACAGTTCAAGTTTAAAAGAGAAGCGGCATATCCTCTTTGCACAAAACCTTTCAATTATATTTCAAATTTAATCCTGAATAAGCATTAAAATAATGTGTCAATATATAAATTTTACACCAAAACGCTCTTTCGTTTTGTGCATCAGATGTCAGGATGTTGATACAATATCCAATCAATACGGAAACGTTTAATTACGACACTAATGATATGTTGCATTCTTTTGTTTAGATAGCAAACGCGTCTATAACACAATACAGTATGTTGCCTAGGGGATCCCCAGCTTTGAATACGAGGTCAGGACGACAATCTGTTGCCAGAAGTTTCCCTGCGACAGGTGAATCATTACGCTAAGAGTTTGTGTATTTCAGCTGGTTACTTACCGACGCTCTTAATTTTTTTTCCTTGGCACTACGGCCCCAGTGGGCCTAGGCCTACCTCCATGAACTTCTCCGTTCACTTCTCTTTTTCTAGATCTTAGACATTCGGTAGGACTCCTTGGGCGGGTGATCAGCTCGTCGCAAGGCCTCTGCCTGTACACAAACACAGAAAAACGCACACACACAAACTGAACATCCATGCCCTGAGTGAGATTCGAACCCACGATCCAGGTTTCCAAGCGAACGAAGACAGTACATGCCTTAGACCGCTCGGCTACCGTGATCGGCGACGCTCTTTATATCGCAACTAAATTCTGTAGCGTTGGGGGTTAGGATGATTCATGAATGATTAATTGGAAAGGATTCCGAAGGAAGCGGGCGTGGCCTAAAAATGGTACTATCCACGTATTTGCCTCTACTCTCTCTGAATCAAATTCTAACAGATCCTGTCATCAACACGAAGGTTTCTCACATGGTGTTGTTCCTTCGGGTTTCCCACGGTACAATTTTGTGTGCATTACTCATATAGAAAATACACAAACTACTAAATTACAAATATTACATGCAAATTTTATTTGTTCGTTGAAAGCCGCTTCTCGTAACCCAATATATTGTGACGTGCTGCTTGAAATCCGAACTATAAGACATCCATCGCTACGCAACGGACCATGAGAAAGCAATGCCTAGGAAATCTTTGCTCCGGAGATGAAAGTCTAGCAGTGGGGTTTCCACCGTTACACTGGGCTAGCAATATGTAAGCAACGAATTGTTTGAGCCAGTAAAAATGTATTCCCCCGGAAACAAGAAAATCGTTGCATAGCAGAGGGCGAAACTGAATCCTTCGACAAGGTGTTCCTTATTCAGCCCGAGTGCAGGATATAACAGTCCAAGTTCTGCAAGAGACCAGTCAGGATATAAGCGACCCTCCAGAGCAAATTCAGTCAGACCCTGCGAGTCGTAGGAGAAGACGGAAAAGGAAGTCTCAAATCTGAGACAGTAAAAAATGGTCGCGAGTACCAAGGTACTCGGACCCAAGAAAGACTATACTGGCAAGGACCAGCAGCATATACGTATAAAAGGCAGACCCGTCCTCTCGTTAGAAGGGTGCCCCCCCCCAAAAAAAAACAAGTACGTAACTGTCAAACAATAACAAATATCTGGTCATCAGTCCTAGGTGGGGCTCGACACCAACATTTACTGACTGACTGACCGTCAGTCGCAACGTGACTTGGACTTAGAATTAAACTGGAGACCCGTCAGTTCGTATCCGACGAGAACTAAGGACAGCTGAGCTCCGAGCAGAGCAGAAGACACTTCACCGAGCATAGCGGTGCGAGAGTGTATAACACTGAAGAGGAAACGTCCGACGACGTCAGAAGTGCGAATATTTGTATTTGTGGGTGTAAACAGTGATCGCCTAACAAATATTCGTTCAAATCCGAGAGCCACACAATTTCTTGTCGCGTTGCCTAGGAAACGCGACAATCTTGATATGATGTCTGGTTTTCTAATTTTTCTACTTCTCATGTAAAATTCCCATTTAAATTTTGAAGCCACTCACTCACTCACTCACTCACTCACTCACTCATGGAGCTGAGCCATCTTGAGAAGCCGCCGATCATGCAGCTACTGAAGAACTTCCTAGCATTTTAAGGAACCCGAAAGTTTATTACATTGTTCACAAGAGACCTGAAGTGGCCGTTATCCTGAGCCAGATCAATCCAATTCATTCCATCCCATCCTATCTGTCTAAGATGCATTTTAATATTGTCCACCCACGTACTCCTTGGTCTAACCAGTGGTCTCTTTATATCTGGCTTTCCCACCAATATCCTATATGCATTCCTCGTCTCCCCCATTCTTGCTACATGCCCTGCCCATCTCATCCTCCTTGACTTAATTATTCTAATTATACTTGGCGAAGAGTACAAGTTATGAAGCTCCTCATTATGCAGCTTTCTCCAACCTCCTGTCACTTAATTTCTCTTCGGTCCAAATATTCTCTTCAACAACCTGTTCTCAAACACCCTCAGTCTACGTTCCTCCCTTAATGTCAGAGACCAAGTTTCTCACCCATACAGAACAACAGGCAAAATTATGGTCTTATATATTCTAATTTTTATGTTTTGGACGGCAAACGAGAAGACAAAAGGTTCTGGACTGAATGGTAACAAGCATTACCCGAGTTCAGTCTCCTCTTAATTTCCTCCTGAATCAGGTTTTGATTTATTATCGTTGTTCCCAATTATCTGAACTGTGTCACGTTTAAAATTTAAAGTATAATATATAATATTTACGGTATGTATCCTGCTGTAATAGGGCCGTCTGCACAACACTGTGCGGAACACCTTTTCCCAATAAATGAATATTAATACATTAGTATTGATTTGTCTTTATGTCTGGGTATTGCTGTTTTGCAGACGGCCCTACTACCGCTGTGGTATAGTGTTTGCTATTTTTCTGCTCGCGGTACACACTGCAGTGTATGAACCTTTGTAAACAAAGGTGTAGATTATCTATGCTCTTTGTAGTTAAATATGGGGTAAAATTAATTGTAACAACCAACTGAAATTATTAGTAGGCCAGTGTAGGACAGTTTCGAAGTGTTCACAATGAAATATCTTTTTGACGTTTCTTCTGTAAGTCTGCTTCTCTGTTTTAATTTCTATGGCATGCATCCACCTCTTGCTTTGTGAGTGGTCACATGTTAAAGTGCGTTAGAGAAAACCCTGAGCTCTGTTCTGGCGCTGCAAAGCTATAGCGAGAAACAAGGGGGAGACATTACGGACATATTAAAAGAAAATCAATCAAGATTTTGCGCGGCAAATTTTAAATCCACGGACTGAAATTTGCAGAAATCTGCTGTACTTCTTATTAGCACTTATTTCATAACCATTTTAAGAATATTGTTTGCAAAAACTAGCACGTAAATATATGAGAATGTAAAACATTATGTACCTAATTATCGAGTAAAGGAACCCTATTTATCAAGTTAGCCAGTGGCGAGCAGCTAGTTTTGACCAAAACGTTCGCCCTATATTGGAGGACAAAATATTTAGCAAGAGAAAAAGCGAAAAGGCGAATTATTTTTAGATTTAATTTTTGTTTTCAGACAACAGTTTCATATAAATTCCATGTTTTCATTGTAACTTTCATTGCTTCGCGGCAGAATTCTTGAATTATCCTCAGAATGTCTTTCCAATTTTTCCCGCATGTTTGAGAACCTTAGGAGCCTGTTGGTTTGCCACGAGATCAGAGCCGACCTCGTATCTATACATATTGTACGTGAATGGCGCAACAGGAGTGGGGGTACGTGACGTCACTCGTGAAACCCACTTCCTGTTGCGTCATCCACGTTACAATATGTTGTTTGTCTGTTTCGGCTGAACTGATGACTGTCTCTATTACTGTCTGTGCTGCTTTTTATGGCTTTTATAATTTCTCAGTTAAAAAGATTGAATTTTTAGTCTTTTCACAAATTCGGATTTATTGAACCATAGGGTGCGCTTCGCTTTTGCAGAAGTGGTACCATTTCCTTGAGTTCAGTCCTCTTGCAGTAAATCATTGCAACTGCGTCTGTACGATTCGTTTCAAAACTTTTACAGTTTTTAATCTAATGTCTGAAAATTTGCCTGCCTTATATTGTCTAATTATTTCACTATGGATTTCCGGAACTACAAAGAAATCTATGTTCACTTTCTGTTATGCCTGCAGTTATGTCTCACTAGTGAACTCTGTGCTGTAGAAGGCTTCCTCCCCTTGACTGTTGGACGATTTTGTACTTCCAACTCGTTCTATGCAGAAGTATGTTTCTCGAGAAATTTCGCAGTCCCCAACTTATGGCGAAATACACTTTTTTAAGAATCTGACTCTTCTGTTATTTTGTTCCGTGGGTAGTCTCCTGAGCAGGTTGAACCCAGTTCACATCCTAACATCCTTCTTGTTTAATATTTACTTTCATGTGGTCCTCCCATCCATGTCTGCAGCTCCAAAGTTTTCTCTTTCCTTCAAAATTCCTAATTAAAATTTTACAAGCTTTCGCACCTAATCCGTATCTGTTACATTTATTGTCGATTTCACCTGCCTTGATTTGACTCACCTAATAATATTTGTTCAGTGTTATACTTGTAATAGACCTCAGAGAAACGCCGATCACAATGGCCGCGCTGTCTAAGGCATGAACTCTCTTCGCTCGCTCGAATGCTGTGATCTTGGGTTCTAATCCCACTCGAGGCATGGATACCTCAGTTTTTTTTCTGTGTTTGTGTTACACTGTGTAAGTAGCGACCTTGGAACGGGCTGATCCTGGTCCAATGAATCCTACCGACTGTCCTAAGACTAAGACTGATGTCCTGTGCTCCAAATTTGGGGCAACAGGAAAGACCTCAGAGGAATGGAGTGGGAGGGTGTGGACTTCGTTGAAGCGGTTTTGGTGATTAAGATAAAGAACCTTCGTGTTCCGTAACATTAGATAATTTCGTGACCATCATAGGACCTATCAACTCGTCAAGGCTGAATTGCACTAGAAACTTAGGCAGTTAGATGGTATTATTTCACGCAGATATACGAGTCTAAGTTTATGAACAATCACAGCATATCGGTCAAATTGCAACTATATTGGACTTAAACCACTGCTTAATAAAGCGCATTTTAGTAAGAACAAGCATAAACAGACCGGACAGCTGCATAAACATAGAAGTGTACTTTTTGGTGTTTCCAGTGAATGCATTATGTTGCAATTACACATTTCAAAAAGTTATTTAAAATACGTAGAGAGTATAACTGGAAAAAGTGAGAATATGATTTGTCTAGGTTCACAGATAGTCTTATCAACTAAACAGAGGGAAAGGCTATTCCTCTTGGTCATGTGAGGTGGTTCAGAGATAGATGCTCTCTGAAATAAAGGTCGAGGATAAGACAGAGGTTCGAAGTATAAATGGATCCCGTTGTTTTATATTTGCGTGGTATTATAATTAATAAAATAAAGACAATTTATTGTCTTTACAAACCCACAATAAAATATTTACAGAATCTGGGACCATTTTCTTGCTGTTCGCTTGGCGCTTTAACGACGCTGTTTGTGAATGCTGGAGCTGGGGTAGGAAGGGTTACTGGTGTGTGCGTGCGGTTGAGACGAGCTTGTAAATATGGTTCTTGTATTCATACCAGGCACCGTGTGGAATAGATTGGATGGTAAAGGAGACTACTGCTGTGCCGTGTGGTTTTCAAACATCTGTGACGTTCCCGTCTTCCTAGCAAATCTTCACTACACAGAGATGTTTTGAAAGGCCTCCCACCTATTCTCAGTGTATAGAGATCTGGAACGGATACACATCTTGTCAAGGAAAGAAGACATCTTTACGGACCGCAGTCATGTTATTTCGATTGTAACACTCTTTATCTAAGTTGCTGTTCAGAACAACACAAATTGCGAGAGACATATTTTCCTTACACAGACCGTCGGGCAGGAAGAGAAGATAGGCCTAGACAATAAAGTACGAGGTTGAATTTCAGTTTATTTATCAGTTACTGCAAATGTTTTTCTCGAACTTTGCGAAGACAGTAGAGTCAGACACCCAAGGATATCTCTGCACCGATAGACTAATCCACATTCTGGTTAGGATACTGTTCTAGCTGCAACGTCACATAACGTTGGCTAACATGGGAAGATGAAAAACATGTACGAGTACACACACAGTTACTGGGTTTTTGGACTTTTTCCATCATCCGGAATTCTAGTAAATAGAAAAAAACGACGTTTCGGAAACTGGATCTGTTTCCATGATTGAGATTAGCTCTTTCTAATGGGCCCAACTGAGTAGGTGTCTTCCTACCTCACCTGAAGACGGTAAGAGATCCAGTTTCCGAAACGTCGTTTTTTCTATTTTCGAGGATTCCGGACGATGGAAAAAAGTCCAAAAAAATCCAGTAATTCTGTGTGTTATCCACCACCGTCCGAGCCCTTTAGAATCTACACGTAGGCTGACAGTTGCACCATTTCTGTTGGTTACTGGGATGTGAATCTTCCGGAGGCTCGAGGCTGCTGGTGTCATGTGATATGAGGTTTACATACCAAACATGTTGTTTTCGCGATAACGCTGAGCTCGTATCCGGAGATGCTCGGTTCGATTCTTGGACGGGACACCGGTTATCCAGACAGAAGATCTTGGTATACTTCATTCCGTTCAGGCGAATTCCGGAATAGAACATTGATTATGCCATGGCCGATTCCTTACAAATATTTTCCAAGCATTATTCATGTAAAACATCCATCCATTCGACCCTGTGTGGTCCCGCTAGAGAATGCGTCGCTAAATAAACCAGGAAACAATCTGACTGTAACAGAGTGTGTCAGCAGAATATAGTGCAAGTAATATATTGTGACATGCAGACACATTTCTAGGCAACGCCCGAAATACGCGCACACAACAATAAGAAAGGCATTGCAAGATTTTTTCTATGTCGTCCGCGCCACGCCCAGTGCTAGGGAACGGGTCACTAAACACGTTCCCGCAGAAGCGTGTCTTGGAACAATATGACGTCCATTTCTAGGCAACAGAGCGATAACCACGCGTACGAATTTTTGAGAAACAATGTTTTCTGTGAGTTCCGTGCAAAGTGATTACTTTTTTTATTGCTAGTTGGGTGGGACTAAGTCCCTTGTACTGCGGCCACTTCTGACCTATTGTACGAGCCCCAGATGATAGGTGAGGGTGATTGTGGAGCAATTGGTGGAATGAAGATTGGAAGGGGAAACCAAATACTCGGAGAAAACCTGCCCCAGCGCCACTTTGTCCACCACAAATCCCACTTGATCAGACCTGGGATCGAACCAGGGCCGCCGCGGTGGGAAGTCGGCGACTAACCGCTTGAGCTATGGCGCGGCCGTGCAAAGTGAATATAAGCGAGTCGAGTTCCGAAGCTGGGATGTGTATGGAAGTACATAATGGGAATTGAAGGGGTACAAATGAGACTGTTATAAATCCGTTGCCAGGATACGACTGTTGAAGACTTAGAAGAATTAGCCCTTCGTAGTCATTTATGAAGTGGGGTATTATAATTGACTGTAATTACGAGTAATTCTAGAAAAAGGCTTTAATAAATCCAACCATGCAATCCGGATCCCGTTATTAGGCACGAAAATAAACACGTGACAATATGATGCATGACAATAGCACAGCGTAACATAACAGAATATAATACAATGTCAGTACGATACAATATAGTGTAACGTAATACAATGTTACAAGAGCTGGCAAATGTACCATAATCAACAAGACGTCCTTTCACAGTATGAAGGAGCGTCTATTAATCCGCAGGAATAGAATAAGAAAATTGCTTTTTAATTTCAAAACCTGGAATTACTAGTGCTGCACGTAACAATTAATGAAGACAAAGTGTTTTTACAACTTGAGAGCAGATTTTTTATTTCTGCCATTAAACGGATTTAATAGTTCTCTAAATTAAGCCGTACTCGACGCCTGTTTCCGTATATTATTAAAACCATTCTCTTTTGTGGAACATGATTAAAGTCCTCTTTTAGTAAAAGACACCCAAAGTTAATGTAACGTGAAAGCTTCACGAGAGGTGTATGATGTTGGAGTTTTGAGTGCCCTATGTAACTTATACAGAGTTAAAAAACCCGAAGCCAAGGTCCAGAGACTTCATCCATGACGAGACTGAACCACTGTATGACCGTGTCGACTTATTTTAGAAGACCAACGAATGTA
Source organism: Cryptotermes secundus (assembly GCF_002891405.2). Lineage (NCBI taxonomy): Eukaryota > Metazoa > Arthropoda > Insecta > Blattodea > Kalotermitidae > Cryptotermes > Cryptotermes secundus. The sequence continues at coordinate 4,689,747 of NW_019730108.1, forward strand.
CTGACAATTCTGCATTGAAATATAAAATGTGACCATCGAAATCGGAAATTATTCAGTTGGTTTTAATCTGTCATTTTAGAACCTTTGATCTTGATAACTTGGCACAGTAATTTAAAAATTTGGCAGAAAGTGAATTCGTAGAGATACGTATATGGTTGGGATACCTCATGTGGGAGCAAACTTGCGGGTACTGGGCAGAAATCTGAAAATAATATTAAAATGCGTGACAGAGAACTCGTCTGTGGAGAATAAGCAACGTAGTTGCTAGTGGGCAGTCCACCTGATTCGTATTCGGGAGGTCCCGGACTGTAATATCGATCCGGTGGCCGGCAATTTTAAGACATATTTTCGTGGTTTCTCTCAGTTTCTCCAGGAGAATATTGGGACAGCACCTTAAGCATCCCGACAATTGGCTCCTTCCATTGCCTTTCCATTATGATCTAATCATCCTTCTGTTCGACACTGTGTGCTCTGAGCTACTTATAGCGTCGTTAAATATACCATAAACAAACAAAGAAATGAAGATCCAGCTGTCGGCCTTCCTTCAATCTAGGCGATTAGTTGCCGTCTTTTCATTTCAGTGGCCTGGGTTGAATCCCAGGGTAGTTTAGGTGGGATTTATGGAGGACGAAGTAGCACTGAGGCCGGTTTTCTTCAAGTACTTCGAATTCCTTGCAAATTTCCATCCCATCAGATGATCCATTTCTCGCATCAACTGTCCAGGGCCGCTACGTCCTAAGTATCAAGGTGCATATTTCACCCCAATCTGAGAGTTGAAACAAGGCCATATTGTTGGGATTTCGTGATGACGATTTTGAATGTCAGATTTCTGTTAAGATTTATAATTTTCAAGCTGAAATAATGACAGTAGTTTCTTAGTTTCTGTGGTACTCTATTCTGGCTTATACACTATTTCTAAAACATTTATTGAATATTTCGTTTCCGTAACATTAGAGAGATTGTATGGGATGATATGGTTTGGATTGATCTGGCTCAGTATAGGGACCAGTGGAGTGCTCTTGTGAACACGGTAGTTAACCTTCGGGTTCCATAAAATGCTGGGGAGTTCTTGAGTAGCTGCACAATTGTCGGCTTTTCAAGTAGGGCTCAGCTCCATGAGTGGGTGAGTGAATAACAACGAAAGATTTACGGAGAAACTGTCCAAGCAAGACTCTGCACTGTAGTATAGAACTTGAAGGTAATTCCGCCTGTAAGCATAGTTCAAATCGGATTATAACACTCCTGGCATAACCTGTTTCGTCGACTGATTTGGTACACTGGAAAGAAAAGTTTCAGGAAAGATGGAAGTGTAACTTGAACTAGTACGGGTTCTGCATGTAGGATAGCGAGAGGCAAGTACGTAATTGGCTGATAGTTAACGCATTTTCTATAGAAAACAGCGAATAAAAAATTTCCAACATTAGTCTGCTTGCACCTGTTCTCATTGTCTCTTCGCTTGCGAATTTTCTTATTTTTCATTCTACCCTGAAGATGGAGGCGATGCGTTCCTCCGAAACGTCGGTTAACACCACATCTACACGGTGCAACATCCCAGAAGACTGCTTTCTTCATAGTCACCGCCGTGAAAACCTCAAATCTTACGCAATCCGTTGTTAGGTCACGCAACAATAGAAGAAGCTTGTTTTCCGTGTCCAAGGGGACGTCACAATGGTGGAGAGTTATCATGTGACGTGTTTTCTGTAGATCAGACCGATGCGCCATTGGGCTGGCTGGCTAGCTGTCCGTTCTTCTGCTATATATGTAAAGCAGTTACAAGTTACGAAGAACAGTGGCAGAAGCACGCGAACAAACAAACAAGGAGATAGCCACGGAACTAGTAATCAGCATATGAAGAGTTAACGTGTGATTGGAAGACTATTTATGTGTAATATTTGTAGCGTGTGATTCAGTGAGACAGAGTTCCCATGTTATAAACCCGTGAAGACTAGAGCAGTTAGCCTGAAGAGATTATTGTGGAGTGATTGTAAATTGTGTAAGTCAGTGATAGTGTTACAATTATTTGTAGTGGCGACATGTAACTATCCAATAAATCCAGTCACCAACCCAAACCCGTGTCTTAGTCACTGTGACACGTGACAGTATGTTTTCAGATGTAATAAGAAAGTACAAGGTCACTCAGAATTTAATATCTTGACTTAAGGGGCTCTTATCTGAGGTCATTGTGTCGGAAAAATCATATAAATATAGATGCAAATCTGAGCTGCTATAGATTTGACTCGCTGGAATGTTAAGAATGCAGAAATGAATGAATAGGTAAATGTGGAAAGTTTTCATTCCTGAATTAACAATAACTGTTCATAATGACTAACCTCGGACCCATGAGACATCCTGGCTCGTCTGTGGATTGTTTATGTAGACATCATAACTTCCTTTGGATGGACTGTATTTGCACGAATGAATGAGGGGTGGGCCATAACAATCCGGGCCTTGCACGGCGACCTTCAGTGATCTGTACTGTATCTGTAAGAGCCACAGTATCCGAACTATGACGGAGCCATGCATCTATATTTCCGATTTTGATGGAAAGCTGGATATTTTTTGGTACCCGCAGAGAACTCTGAGGCGCTTAGGTCATGAGATCCGCGTGCCAATTCTTGTGCTCCACTACCGCAAAGGCGATAATCCAGGTAAGTTTCACTGCACAGTTTAAACGTTGTGGCGCTCTGTCATTTAGAAAATACGAACACGTTTGTGTTACAGCGAGGCTTCTTCTAGCAGGTCCGACGGTTCCTTCTGCAGATGTTACGTGTATATCTGAACGTCGCCTGTAAGATAACTCTCGAAAATAAGTGGAGTAACCGTCTGATTTTGAAGCACACCACTCAACATACTTTTCAAAGTGCCATGGAGATTAATTTCTTACCAGAAATGTGAGTTCTGTGTACTATTATGGGTAAATTAGGAGCAAAATATATCTCTGGGTTTGTTGATCGGCATAGAGCCAATTACAACAATCCAGTGATTAGGCGTGATCTCTATGTTCAAGCTGGTGGATCTTATGTATGTGGTACATCCCGTTGTGACGTTTTCCATACTCTCTGTTCTGGTATATGAAGACACACGGAAATTTTGCGCCAGCAGGGACACAAGAATTCGAATTTGCCAGGTGATCAGTGTTTTCTTTAGCCTTATCTCGTCGTACCGGACGCTCTCCAGAAGCGGGAACTCTCGGAAGTGAACCGCTGCTTTACATTATCTGGAAGATATTGCTAATTACTTTTCGATGAGGAAGTATTCGTCACTGGCCTTCAGCAACAGCAGCAGAATGTAGTATGCTCCATGGTAACACCGTAGACATGCACCATGTATGAACATTCGTCATCTGAAAATGTCACAGGCATTGTAACACACAGAGCATAACCAGAACGTCATGAGACACAACACTTCGTAGTTGGTATCTTCCGGTTTGTTCCAAAGATTAGCATGTACGTGTACATGCCCAAATGCTTTGCTGCTAACATTGCTACGACTTGTGTCAAAAAGAATCTTTAATTTCAAACGTCCTTTGCTCATTAACCGTTGTGAATCGTACCTATGTTTGTATGAGATTTCTGACTGGGAGTTAGGTGAAATTCCTTGAAGTTAAGATATTAAATAGTGACTCATCCTATATGAAAGAGAATATTCTATAAGTATTCGGGGATGAAATTAGGAAGGACAAGTAAATCGCAAGAAATTGGTAGTGATATAGCAGACTGGTACGTAAACATTTACAAGTGGAGAGTTCTTATATTTAACAAAAATATCAACATAAAACAAGGTTATATGTAACTGTTAGGGATTATATTACGATGCTATAAATAGGTAGACTACGTGGCGTCGAAGAGTAGGGTGACCAGTAAATGATGAAATGCAAAGATTTTGGAGGGAAGCTGCCGTACGCTAACCCAGGTACTATCCTGGTATCTGTCTCGAGAGACATATATACATACTGTCGCGTATAGGGGTGACTGTAAGAAGGGTCTGGACTGGGAGATTGGATTTAGTGTACCTTATACATTCACAACTCGGAACTACAGTTCACCGTTGCACACGCATTAGGGTTCAGTTGGCCTATCCTTGCAACGGAGTTTCGTAGTCTCACTGTCACTTCAAATGCCACATGAAGTCTTCCTATCACAGTCTAACTCCTTTTTTGCCATTACTCTGCAACTGCCGACTCAATTCAAGTCTTCTGCTCCCAAGTCTATATCCTGGCAGGCTGGCGTCTCGAAACTCGACTCCATTCGCTGTTCTATTCTTTGTGCCTCTAAACACTTCTTTATAACCACTTTACACGGACCACACAGAAAATACAGTCTCTACTGTTAAGAATGTGTGTTTATTGATCCGTTGCCTAGCAAATGATGCCATATTCTTGCGTGCATTTTCTTCCGCTGGAATGTGTTTACCGAGTTGTTGCCTATCAATGGGTATGCACGTCACATTATTACTCACAACGTATATGTATATGAATGCATTTATATATGCATGTGTGTGTGTGTGCGCACTATCGCAAGCCGTGCATGGATATAAGAATGCATGTACAAAATTCCATGGCTGCTTTATACGAGGAGAGTGCCGGGTTTGATTCTGGGTCCATATGCCGTTTATTCTGATTTGTGCCAAATTCATCGTTCAGAGTAAAATTTGAGTTAGATGCTATGTGACACAATTATTTGATCAAGCGTCGTTAATGCATTAAAAATATGTGTATACTTAGTTTCTATTTTATAGTACGGAGACACATGCTTATTAAAACTGGAATCTGTTAAGTAGAGTGAAACATATTTTGGCCACCTGTGACTCCACAGAAATCCTGCCAACTTAACTGCTGACCATTTTTCTGATATTAAAATTACTCATTTTTGTTTCTGCAGTGACTACAAACCTAAAATTTAACTGTTATCTTGTGCTATTCTTACCGCTGTATTTAGTTCTTTGGGGTTGTTTTATGTTATTTTGTTTATGCCCCCCAAAATATTTGGCAGATCGCATGCTTAATGTGGGCATGTGAAGTTAAAGTGAAAGAAATGTTTCATTTGAACTTTAATGATCGATCAGATTTGAAAAACACAGCAGCAGGTTCATGACAAATTCAATAGCAAGTGCATTAGTAACTGTGCCTCTGTTGATCGTGATTACGAGATACATACAAAGAAAAGGGAGAAAAAGATATTTTCATCTGTACAGCTTAGTACAAATATCAGTCACTTTTCTGTCGCCAGTACGGAAAATACTGACATATGCGTAGAACCACAGCATGAAATGTATGAATGTGGCCAAGATACAAGACACGTGGCCAAATTACAGAGTGCTAGCCGTTTGTAAATTAAGAGGATTCTTCTGGTTCTGTAGAGATGCGACCAATCATGGCAGCTGCCTTCGTACGTAGCTGACCAAAGTCACATGCTTCTCTGTAGCATGAGTCTCTCTGTTAAATGTAACTCACGAACTTCCTTCATGGAACAAGGGCCTCCTTGAACCTTCGGTAGTCATTCAGGCACTTATGAAATGCTATAACTTTGTGTAACCTGAAGATGTATTGCTCTGTTAGGAACAGACTGCCCTTGCACCCTATCCTAAGCCAGCTGTCGCATAAGCCAGAACATAAGTCGATCTCGAATATAAGGTAACAACCTGTTCTTCCAATGAGAAAGCCAGGAAACAAGTTTCTGTCAGTAAAATTATATATGTAATTTAGCTCTGAGGGTTGTAAGCGAAAAGAAATAAAAATTATAGTATTAAGAAATAATAAATTGAAAATTTATTACATAAAATATAATTGTAGGTATCTTCAAAAATATTATTAATGTTAGCCATTATCACTGTTTATAATCGTCTTCTTCGTATTTATTTTTAAGGACCCGAAGATAATGTGACCCCCCTTTTCTAAGAAGCAATATTTGGAAAAAGAACTCGACTTGTATTCGAGATAATAAGGCAGTGCTTTGTCTGTTTTCATACCCGACTGTCCATATATGTTGTCTTCCCATCTACCGCTAGGTGTCTCTTGTGATAATACACCGGAGGTACTTCCATCAATATTTTGCATGTATTTCTCAGCTCCCTCGTGTAATTTGTGTATTACCTGGGGAAAAGCCGTGTGCCTGTGGCATATCCTATGTTAACTTAACATTTACATCTGTACATTTCCATGACATGAGGCTGTCTGGGCGAGGAGATGAATGGTGTGGAGCAGACAGTTACTGCCCAGTTCACTGAAATTGTGCATAATGTTTCATCTTTACCTGCCTCGTAGTGCAAGCAGCCCCCACCCCCCTCCCAAACATACATACAAAGGAATTTTTCGTTCAGTTGTTAAAGTTTGTTCTATTTGTGTAAAGCGGGTTGAACAACACAGGGAAGCGTGCGAAAAATACCCAAGGCCAGGAATTTTCAACTCCGACGACAACTAGTCTGAATAAAAAGAGGTATAGATAAATTCACTATATGGAACATGTTATCAAATTAAGTATACTCCTTTGTTTAAGATTTATATATCTGTAAACTCAGCGCATGAAAGTCCAGAATGGTAACTATCCTTTAGATAGATCTGGCCCTTGACTGGATCTCGCGAACAATACATGAGGCTCTGCGTTGGATTCATGTGGCTCAGACCAGTAAGCACGGGCTGAATCTTGTGGTCACGGTACTGCACCTCAGAATTTCATAAATCGTGGAGAATTTCTTCTATGCTACAAGCCGGAAGGTCGCGGTTTTGATTCCCGATGAGGGTTTTGAATTTTTTCAGTTTACCTAATCCTTCCAGCCGCACTATGGCCCTGGGCTTGGACTAGCCTCTAACAGAAATGGGCGGCCGGCGCGTGAGGCTGACAGTCTTACGCCATCTGTGAACCGATTGTCTAGAAAATGTGGGAGCCTCGGCGTCTCATAACCCAATGGGTCTTCAAGGTCTGTTACAGGGATAGGATTACATTTTACCTTTTTATCTTTTACTGTTAAATTTATTGATTGCTCTATTCCTAAATATATTTAGTAATAATGGACATATTTTTTCTATCATATAAAATTTAAACCATCATTTCTACTGCAACAATCAGCAAAAATTACTAACAGCATTGAGAGAAGAAAGTGAATTATGTTAGTGTACAAAATAAGTGAACAAGAAGGTACAGAGGAACGTATATTCGCAAAATACGAGTCCAGAAAATCTGTGTATTCAATTGAAAGTTGAAGATAATGACGATAGAGGAGGAGGAGTTGAAGAAGAGGAATAAGGAAAAGAAAAAGGAAATCATGATAGTGAAGAAAAAGGACTATGAAATTGGTAAAACTCGAAGCTGCGTAACCAATGAGAGGCCTAATTTAATAGGCATATTTCGTGACGACACTAATGTTTGAAATTAAGAATGGTGTCAGTCCTTTACAGCTTTTGTCTAGGAAGAATATTCAGAATTATAATACACGTAGATTCTCGTTCTCCATTTTACTATGAAACGTTCGCATATAGTTTCAAGCATAACGTCCAGTAATCTCATCAATAGAGAGTTTTTTTTTCCTGTTCATCACAATAAAATGCTCTAACACGATAAATCAATATTCAGTAGCCTACTTGCTATTATTTCTCAAAACAGTACACATATTGAAAGCTTCATTCCGACACGCTAACTAACGGCCATCACTCAATGTCCACTCGCTGAAGCAAAGTAGAAACGTTACGTTTGAACAAATAACGCGCCCTTGTGTGGAACAAGTTTTAACAGTGCTCTGACAACGCTCTGACGGTTTGCGCTTCAAAATTTAGCGAGGCTTCCGAATAGAGCGTTGCAAATTCATACAGACGTTCAGTTTTATATCAAACAAGTCATCATCATCATCACTATCACTATTACTATTAAAAATGTGTTTGAGTGAGTAATATTCCTATTTTAGAGATCGTGATTTAAAAGGGAGCCGGTATAGCGTAGTTGGTATAGCGACTGGGTACGGCTGGACGACCGAGGAATCGGTGTTTGAGTCCCGGTAGGTTCAAGAATTTCCTCTTCTCCTCTCTGTCAAGACCGGCTCTGGGGTCCACCAAACCTCCTATCCAGTGAATATAGGAGGCTCTTCGCCCGGGGGTAAAGCGACCGGGGCGTGAAGCTGACCACTCACCTCTGAGCTAGTGCGGAGGTCAAGAAAATTTAGATCTATACACCTACTTTGCGTAATATTTAAGTAGTTGAGCACAGGGACAATTTTACCTTCCTTTTAACTGATTTCAAAACTCGGCCTCGAGACAGGTTGTCCTATCCGCGGTTATTCTCAGCCACTGTAGGCGAAAGCCAGGATAATACTTCAGTCTACATCCTGACAGGTTCCTTCCTCATAATTCTAATTAACTATTAACTATTAATTGCGATTTGGCAGCGATGTTTTTTCCTGGATTGGTTGGAGCGGGGAGGATGCCACTACTGCCACCCAGAAGCCTACTTCAAAGCGTTTTAGTTGCAATGGAGCCGTGGACTGGAGCACAAGGTGCTTCTGCTGTGAAAGCATTTACATAAACGGTGACAGTTTCGTGATCGCTCAGTGTGAATTTCGAAGAGTTTGGTATTCCTCGCAATCGTGCTGTTCCATCTGCCCATGCCATCAAGTCCTTGGTTCACAACTTTGAGGATACTGGTTCTACACTAAAGAAGAAAGGTGGTAGCGCAAAAGCAACACGTACACCCGAGAATGTAGCGGCAGTGAGAGAAGCCATTGAACGAAGTCCACGCTACGTCAGTCGGGCTGTCCGAAGCCAGCGTTCGGCGGATTTTGCACAAAGATCTCCCTCCACTTCTACCCCTATACAATTCAAATTACTCATGCACTACACGAACACAACTATGAAAACAGAGTTGATTTCTTCCAGTTTTTTCTGCAATTAATCAAAACCAAGATGTCGTTAACAACTTACTGATGAGCGACGAAGCTCATTTCCATTTGTCGGGGTTTGTTAACAAGCAAAATGTCCGCTATTGGTCAGCCACAAATCCCAAAGAAATTTATGAGAGACCACTTCGTAGTTCCAAAGTCACAGTGTGGTCTGCGATATCTTCTTGTGGAATTACTGGCCCGCACTTCTTTGCAGATAAGTGGGAAAGGGCTGTAACTGTGACTGGACCACGTGTGTTCACGTGTTGGAGAGCTTCTTAGCTCCTGGAATTGCTCGTCGTCCAGTCAAGGCAGAGACGTTTTTTGCAGCAAGACGGGGGCTACATGCCACACCGCACGAGCTTCCATGGCAGTTGTGAACAGCCTGTTTCCTAACCATGTTATCTCCAGATGTGGGGACATCATATGGCCAGCCTGGTCACCTGATCTTTCCACATGTGATTTTCTTCTCTGGGGGTATCTGAAATCCCAAGTTTTCAAAGCTCCAGCACCCCACACAGTTCAGGAGTTGAAACATCGAATTCGGGAAGAAGTTGAACAAATTCCCGTGGAGATGCTGCAAAGAGACTTACCGAGTGCCTACAGCGGAATGGTGGTCATCTGTCGGGTGTTATTTTTGGGAAATAGACTCCTGTTCCCACTGAGTTAATTGAGAAAAACCAAATGCTTTTATGTTTATATTTGAACCCATTTCAGAGCCTGCTGAATGCAGTTCACACTTCTAGATGGATTTTCTCCACAAGTAATTTTAATGTTGCCTTCAAGTTTAGCCGTAGGTTTGCTCATTAACAGACATACCTGTACCTACTATTGTGGCTTCATAAGCATTTCTGGACTTCTGCGGTTCGAAATTCTGTAAGGTTACTGGATTTCTGTTTTCACCAGCTTCATTTACACATTTTCATCCAGTGACGAGATTTAGAATTCTAGATCCCTATTTCCAAGCCCTGTTTGCGCCATCATGACGTCATGCGAACGTACACAGGCAAATGAATTATTTTAGAGCGAGCCAGTGTATGGATGTTACACTCGGAACCATATCATATGCTCAGTTGAAACGCCAACGCAACAATCCTGATAAAGAGGCACAGTTGCTTAACAGGAAGAGCTGCTCGCAGAAGAGGATTGTGTTTGTGTGAGGCGAGTACCAGGGCCGAGCAAACCGTGAACCGTGGCCCTATTGCCTTATTGTTAACGGCTTATTGTCCGTCAAACGCTCCTCTCTACCGCTGATGAATAATTTGCATTTCACACAACTGAAAGCAGTACGGATCGAACCATCATCTTTGTTGACTTTTCGGTGACGTTACATTACAGCGCGCGTGAAACGCGGTCCCGCGCATTAACCGAAAAGGCAATGATTGAAGATTGAGGGCATTTGAGAAAGTCGTGCTGAAGAGAATACTTGGAACTAAGAAGAAGGAAATGAGAGGCAACTGGAGAAAAGTGCATTATGAGGAGCTTCATAATTGGTAGTCTGCTCTTTACCACTGTTGTTATGGTGAGATGAGCAGAGCATATTGTCACGTGTATGAGTAACTGTAACTTCATGGAGGTAGGCCTAGGCCCACTGGGGCGTTAGTGCCAAGGGGAAAAAAATGAGTAACTGTAGACAGGGTTTGAATTGGTAATCGGATTATTGAAATCTCACAGAATGTAACTACAAGTACCTATAGCGCTCTCGCTAATTCTTACACTCTGCAGTTCATTACAGCCCGTACTAATTCTTCTTAGTCTTCTGTGTCTTAACTAGTCGTTGCTTGGTGACAGATCGCAACAATGTCTTCTGCTTCCATGCTCACGTTATTACAGGCTAGCGACTGCCCCACAACTCACTGTCAAAGTCAAAGTCACATTGCGACTGACGGTCATTCAGTCAGTCAGTCAGTCAGTCAGTCAGTCTTCGTGTCGAGCCCAATCTGGGGCTCATGACCAGATATTTATTACTGTCTGACAGTTTAGGTCTTGTTATTGTGGGGCGCCCTCGCTGACGAGAGGACGGGTCTGTCTTTTGTCAGAGTCATTGTCTGTAGTAGTAAGTCATTTGTCATAATGTAAGGGATATTTTCATTTTATATGTTAAACATGATAATAAATTAGTAAATATAAACAGGGTCTCTGTCAGTCCAGGCTCAACACAACTCATTCCTACAACTATCCTGCTTATAAAATCTCTGCACGGAAGGCACAGAAAACTCCGTTCTTCTGTTGTTGTAGCTATCGTTGCGTTCACGTCCGTAGGGATACCCACTTCAATGCTACTCAGCCATTGCCTAACAACGGTCTTCTTTTATAGAGCCATTACTTACTAACAGCTGTTGTATAACTGTTTATCTCGTGGTCGTTGCCTAGCAAGGGGTCTACATTATCCACAATATGTAAACATTAGACAGATAAAAAATATATAAGAAATATATTTGGAAGACCTAAACTTAACTGAGAAGATAATATGAAAAGGGATTTAGAAAATAGTATGAGAGTGTGTGGACTGGGTTCATTAGTTCAAGGTTGGGACTAGCGGTGGGCTTTCACTCTAACGAAAGAGGCTGATACGCAGTGTTTGAGAATAGAGCGCTGAGGAGAATTTCTGGGTCTAAGAGAGACGATTTAGGAGCAAAATGGAGTCGTTTCATTAGGAGTTCAATGCTGTGTACTCTTTCAGCAACATAATGAGGTCACTAAATGAGGATCCTTTAAATTTGCGGGGAATGTATCACATTAGGAAGATAAGTATGCATAAAAATCTAGTCAGGACAGGTAGAGACTTAGTCGTAAAAGGTATGCACTTCCAATAGAGACTAAGGTCTGAGTCACAATATAGAGACTCAATAAAAACAGCACGGCGGGCCACAAGCACAAACAGGATAACAGTAAAGAACCCTCTTCTCGAGAACGACAAGGGGGCACAACCCGCTTGGTTTACGAATTCCAACAGAATCTTAACAAACTAACTATAAATATTTTAAAGTATTGGAACAGCCGCTGTAGTTGTAAAGACTTTAGATTTTACAGCCAATTGTATATTATTTATATTGTATGTATGTATTTTAACTGTTAGAATATGTACTGTAATAGTGGCTTCTACTGTATTGATGTAAAGGTGTCCCTCTGAAGATGGTCTCTGAAGACCGAAACATGTAAGGGCATGAATAATTGAAACAAGAAAATCTTAACCAATCACACTGAACGGAACTATTTAACTTTTTCATGGAGACTCACATTAGGATTTGTGTTAACAAAGTGAGTATAATATTAAAGCGTGTCTTAGAGAAGTGTAAAAGTTGTTGTAAAGTTTTTCCTGTGCTTAACTAATTAGGCATTACGCCATGAAGGCGTAAGGGGAATGGATGTATAGATCCACATTTTCTTGACCTCAGCGCTAGCTGCAGGTGAGTGGTCAGCTTCACTCCCCGGCCGCTTTACCGCCGGGGAAAGAGCTCCCGGTACTCATCGTATAGGAGGTTGGGTGAACCGCAGAACCGGTCTTGACGACGTGGAGAAGTGAAAATTCTTATTCCTACCGGGATTCGAACTCCAATCCTTTGGTCGTCCAGCCCGTAGCCAGTCGCTATAGCAACTACGCTCTCCCGGCTCCTAAATGTTGTGGAGTGGATTGAACTGACTCAGCGTAGCACCCAATGACGATCTTCTCTTTAGACTGTAAGGAACCTTTGGTTCGTAACACTGGGGAATTTATTGACCAACTCAGGTTTACCTTTATATGGCAAGGAAACATTATATCCGTATAAACGGCTTACTGAATCAACATTTGCAGCTCCGCCGCTCTCACCGAACTCACTTGCTTCCACAGAAACAAATTTCAGGTTGTGAAGGTACCTCAAGTAAAGCTTTTATGAGGTCAAACTTTATATCCTTCCGCGCGTTCATATGAAATGAAATGTACTTCATCCTCAGAGAGATGACTGGTCCGTAATGTTAACATTATCACGGATACAGTTTATGGTTAGATACAAAACACAGCTTATAAATGAGTCCGCCAGTTTGTTGTCCGTTTAGACCTAGAATCTTCCTCGATAGGAACAAGCACAGAGTGAGCTAAGTAGTGTGGAAAAATTACTGTCCACAATTTTAGGAGGTACATATTTCGGTGCGGGGACACACTGTAGCGTAGTTGGTTGAGGCACTATGCTACAAGCCGGAAGGTCGCGGTTAAGGGACACGAAGTAGTGTAGTTGGTTGAGGGGCTATGCTACAAGCCGGAAGGTCGCGGTTAAGGGACACGAAGTAGTGTAGTTGGTTGAGGGGCTATGCTACAAGCCGGAAGGTCACGGGTTCAAGTCCCGATGAGGTCATTGGGTTTTTTCAATTGACCTAATCCTTCCAGCCGCACTATGGCTCTGGGGTCGACTCAGCCTCTAACAGAAATGAGTACCTGGAATTAATTAAATAATTTTCCTGGGGAGTAAAGCGCGGCCGGAGCGTTAGGCTGACGACCTTAAAGTCATCTCTGAGCCGATTGTCTAGATAAAGTGGGACCCTCAACGTCTTACAACCCTATGGGCCTTCACGGCCTGGTACAAGGATAGCTTTACTTATTTTAATTTTCGTGTTTCGCGGCATCCGTCAGTCTGTCCATCATAGTCGCATTTTGTGTCTCAGAGACTAAGAAATAGTGTAAATATAAAGGGTGTTCGTTTTAGAAAGGAAGACTTTGATAATTATGTTGTTATATGCATCAGTTTGAGCCGAAGTTAATTTATTTCCTCCATAAGAAAAGCACTGGCAACGTGACAACAGCGGGCACTGTTCTTGGGAGGTCACTTAGCTGCCCCCTCAGTAACCGGATTGTACAGCCTGGAATGAGAACAGCTGTATGCACTAAGCAGCCATATGCCTGTGTATTATTTTAATGCAGGCTCTTTTATTTGAATGTAGGTAAAAATGTGAAGTTCTTCCTGTACTTCACTGTTTAAGCAATACTCCATGAAGACGTATGGAGGAATGGATATACAGATCCATATATTCTTGACCTCGGCACTAGTTGGAGGTAATGGTTAGCTTCACGCCCAGGCAGCTTTATCCTCAGGAGAGAAGGTCCCGGTAACTTTTGGATACGAAGTTGGGTGGGCTCCAGAACAGAAAAATCTCCCCCATACAGGTAATCAATCTCCGATCCCTCGGTCGTCCAGCCCGTAGCCAGTCACTATACCGACTGAGCTAACCCGGCTCCCATTTGATTTGAAAGTAAGTTACTGTCATATAGTCATGACACTACAAGCAGATATAAATCTAAATGTGAGACTCAGGAGCCCAACGGAAAGCGACAGCGCACTAACCTCTCTAATCAACACTACAAAACAGGCAACCCAAGATGCTACACCTAAGATCACCTTCCAAAATAACACAAGGAATGTTCCAATTGAAATTAGAAAACTCATAGCTGAGAAAAGAAGAGCAAGAGCGAGGTGGCACAGAAGTCAAGCACCAATAGATAAAACAACATATAAGCCATATAAATACTAGGCTGAAGTGTAAAGAGGCAAGAGGAAGATCCTCATCTAACTATATAACCAGCCTCAACAGATGTGACAATACCATCTGGAAACACATCAAACATTTAAAGAAACCCAAGACAGAGATACATCCTTTAAGACATGAAATGTCGCCGCACACATTGTGGGCAAGAAGTGATGAAGAAAAAGCAGCTATGTTCGCTGAATATCTTGCTACAGTTTTTACACCATATGATGACCATACTGATAAAGAAATAGACAAATACAGTGCGTACAATCAANTGGCTAATAGCAGGATGCTTCGTAAGGACATACAGTGTGAGAGTGTGAAACATATGCATATCTTTCTGGATAGGGATCACTGTCAGGCTCTTGTGAACACCCTTGGGTTCCATGAAATGTTGCAATTTTTTGAACAGCTGACCACAGTTTCTCCAGGAGGACTTTGCTATGTGGAACTTCATGAATGTGAAGTGAAATATTTACACTCATAAATTCGAAGTTCATATTTCACTGTAAATCCCACAAAACTAAAACAAAACCAAACTTCGTGGTCTTAGTCCGCAAGCGAACTATACAAACCGAGCGACCGTGCTTGTCGGCGAAGTTAGTGCCAACTTTAGCGGATAGAGAGGATCGCGTGGTCAGCGCAACGGATCCCCACGGTTGTTACTTTCGTTTTTCTAGACAGGAGCCGCTATTTCCTTGAATAGCTCCTCAGTTATCCTCACGAGGCTGATTGGACCTCTTTCCATACCCACTATTTCACAGAAAATCTAGTAGCGCCTGGAATCGAACCCGGAACTCTGGATCTATGGCCAGGAACTCAGGCCACTAGACTACAGTGGCAGTCACTGTAGATCCCATATGCATCTTAATCACTTGTTTCATGTAGGTTCATTATTTCAGGGTTTTGAAAGAATATAAACACAAATCACCGAATCCTCTTATAAAATGTGATATGTAGGATAAAAACGTGTGCAGACTCCGCTTCCCTTTTGCTGTGCTAAATAAGTGAGATATGATACGTGCTGCCAAATTGCAACCCATAGAGAGACCTTATGTTATTACTTTGCTGCTGTTGGCTGTTGTGTGACTACAGACGGGGTATGGATTGGTGAATTGGATCTATTGCCCACCTGTGCACGCCACTCGGAACTACACTGTACAGATCACTGATACACACAGGCTAGTGACCCCAGCCTATTACAATCTCCACTAGCCGTTTCGTGGCAACAGATTTAGCACATTGGAGATTCTTCAGCTTCCCACGCTCATGTCCTCTTGTCACAGCAAGCAGTGCAGAACTCTTGTCAACTGACAGATCAACTAACTGGGTAGAAAACTGGCGGCCATTTCACACCAACCTCGTAGTCGTTCTTCACAGGCTGACTTTCAACTGAACTGCACTCAGCCCACCTTGGGTCCTCGCTATGTAGCCTCGGGGCGGACCGAACAGAAAACTCCGTTCTTCTATTGTTGCGCGCGTTCTTTCCGCTGGAACGTGTCTACCGAAACGTTGCTTAGAAACGAGTTTCATAACCCATTTGTTCTATTGTTCCATGTAAGTATGTTGCGGGCGTTACCTAACAACAGCCGCTGTCTAGAGAGTCGCCGCTTAGCAACGATCTATACGCCACAGTATAAATATGTTCAGTACCATAAAAATAAAAGTTGTTGCTGTACTTACCCGCCGAACCATGCATGTGTGTAAGAAGGCAAATTGTGAATATTATGAACTTATTCATTTGTGATTCATTTAACGACGATATGAACATACAGAGTCTAATGTTTAGATGGTACAATTAGAAGAGTCGGCCTAGTCCTCTCGCCAGATATTCAAAGCAGCTGTGTTATCACTTGAGCTGATATCATAGCTTAAGAGAGGGACAGAAGTGGAACAGGGGTAGGAAGGGTAAGAGCGGGCAGGAAGATAGAAAATTTGTGTATGTCAGCATGAAAATAAAGTATTTTTAAGTAACTCTAAAGTCGATATTTGTTTTTCTTTTGCCACGGCTGATTTGAACAGGAAAATTGCTCGAGCCTAAACCTACTGCTCACGCTATAGGAAACAGTGATTTGTAAATTTTGTGGAATGAAGCAGTCAGGGCTTATTTTAAGATACTATCGTGGTATTTCTTGGAGGGACTGAGGAAACCACTGAAATGTCAGAATAGTCGGTATCGCGGCTCCAAGATTCTCAATGGTAAGCTCCAGAGTCAAAGTAAGAAGCATGGTTTACGTGTATTTTACTACTGTTCTCTCAAGAGTGTTACATAGTGTTTACATAATGGAAATGCTTGTACAGGTTTATTTAACGTCTCTTGTATATAAACATATATTACTATTAAAATTATAATTAATAATTAAAATACAACATAAAAGGGTGTATTATGGTGTCACGTCCCTTGTGTCTCGTTTTGCGAAATTGACAGTAGAAATTAGAGACCCTGGAACTGGACCGAAGTCAGTTCCTCGTTCATGCCACTTCAGTTCTGGGAAAAGAGTATTTCGTAATTATTGATATGAGGCTTTTCTGGACCCAGAGCTATAATGACGAAAATACAATGCACGGTCCTGTCGTGAATCGAAGTCCGGTCGTTGCTTTGTGAATGAGCTACGCGGCCCGTTATAGAAGTAAAATTGTCTTTGTGTGCTTAACAAATTGGGCACTATGTCATTGAAATATATTAGGGAGTGCATATACAGACCTATGTTTTCTTGACCTCGGCACTAGTTGGAGGTGAATGGTTAGCTTCACGCCTCGGTCTCTTTACCCCCTGGGAAAGAACCCCCGGTACCCTTGGATAGGAGGCTATGTAGGCCCCATAGCCGGTCTAGACCACATGGACAAGTGAAAATTCTTCCCCCATCGGGATTCGAATTCCGACCTCTTGGTCATGCAGCCCGTAGGCAGGCGCTATACCGGCTCTAATACGTCTCATTAATACAAATAAAATACATTTCATTTCAGAAAGATGAAGCTTCGAAAGCTATGACGTTAGGTGAAGAGGGAAAATTAAGCAAGAGAAACATTCTTAACTTGTCCTGCAAACTTGTGTTAGACATGAGATTGGAACAGCATTCACAATGCACGAGAAGCAAAATCGAGATTCAAATACCTGTTACGAATAGCTCAAAAGCGAAATAAAATGAAATTGACAAGCACATGCGACTTGTTATATTCTTAGTGGGGTGAGACTTAGTCCATTTGGTACTGCGGCCACTAATGGCGTATTGTACCAGCCCCAGATGATAGATGATGGTGACTGTGGAGCAATTGGTAGAAAGAAGATTGACAAGGGAAACCGAAGTACTCGGATGAAACCTGCCCCAGTACCACTTTGTCCACCATAAATCCCATATTGCTTGACTCGGGATCGAACCCGGGCCGCCGCGTTGGGAAACCAGCGACTAACGGCCTGAGCTGTGGCACGGCCACATGCAAATTGATTATGGGAAAATTTCATTGCTTATAAACACGTATTGGTGCACAATGTTAATTTAGACTAGATTTGTTAGAATCTGTAAACTACAGCAAGTGCTTAATTGTAGCCTACAGCTTTAGCGCTCCCTCTTCCACCGAACCAGAGAGGTTGTTTTTGCTCTGAAGGCTGAGGTCGTCACGGAATTAGGAAGCAAAGTAGCAGAAGAGGAAAGATTTAAGCTACAAGACGGGAAGAAAATGGCAGAAGAACTCTGGGATACGCCAGAGTAGCAAGGGACAAGAATAGGAGGGGGCCTAGAGTTTGTACTTGATGAAATTGCATTCCAGTGCAGGCTGCCGTAAGGGAACATCACTTCCACCTCGTGCGTCGGGAAGCAACAGATATCCATGCTGTACTCCCCTCCCCCACCTCCCTGTGCCACGCCGAGGGGGGCGGAGTGGCAATGCGCAGTGGTTCTGTAACCCCAACATAGATTTATACTTACGACCTGGTGTCCCTAGCCAAGAGTCGACTCAAGTACTTCTTGATCCAGCGATCCAGGACGACGACAACTATCGTAGTATCTGTTGTGAGTTTGACCCGGCCTACAAGTTCGTTGTGTTCGGGTCAGCTCGGGGCTGTTCGCTGTTGCACGCCTCCCTGTGCTCGGCCCGCTGTGTGGTATGGGCCAGTGTGTGGCAGCTGTCGCTGCGGGCTGTTTGCGAGTGCGTTCAGGAGCTGACTGTTTCAGGCCGTTCATATCTTGCTCCCTCACACTTATCGCGTGATGTTGCGTTATCCGCGAATACTCCTATGGGACAGTTAATGTGATTAATCCGTTTAACAGCATCGCGGAGGTGAGTCATTAAAATTACAATTTAAGAAAAAGTAAATGTTTAAGGTTTCTGAAATATCACCTCTGAAGTTTTACTCCTTTTTAAGAAATTATGGTCATTGAAGTAGTCAGTTTTCGAAATTAATAGTTTAGGCACAATTTGACGACGATTCTCTTCACAGTGTATCATTTTTTTGCCGTTTCATTTCTCAATGAAACTTCACCATTTCATTCAATTCAGCAGTAACATTTTTCTTGGGGGTCGGTATGTTATTTATGGTTGTGTTACGAGTAATGTCTTTGGGAAATCTAATTTATTAGTTTAACTGTTGATAATATTGCAGGATCATGCTGACAGTAATCACAACTTTCTATCAATTCTGCTCTCCTCTACCGATTAAATTAACGGCGTAAAAGTTTGTATTAATTTTAATCTGCCAATTCTTCAAAATCTGAGTTAGGAAACCTTACTGAAAAATAAGAGATTGGAATTTAAGAAATGTTTTATTGGTGTAGATGGTGGATACTGTCAAATTGGGTCATAAAGAAGGAGAATGCGGACTGCGATGCTCTGATATTCTCTTCCGAAAA
Source organism: Cryptotermes secundus (assembly GCF_002891405.2). Classification (NCBI taxonomy): domain Eukaryota; kingdom Metazoa; phylum Arthropoda; class Insecta; order Blattodea; family Kalotermitidae; genus Cryptotermes; species Cryptotermes secundus. The sequence continues at coordinate 4,708,958 of NW_019730108.1, forward strand.
CGGCAACGAAGGGTCGGGTTTCGTAGATGGTGAGAACATATTGACTACGTTAGCTACTTTTCTGAAGAAGGACCCCGCGCTGTTGAATTGGGCACACTTCCAGTATGAAAGTTCTAATAAAATATCGGCCAATTTAAACCAAATTTCAATGTATTTTTTAATCGGTATAATGGGGAAAGAATTTCACAAGTTTTTAACTTGTTAAAGTTTTAGGGCGGTACCGTATTTCTAACAAACCTAATTTAATTCTTGATTGATGATGTTTTACAACTAAGTGTAACATGTTTGGTATGACAGCGATAAATTATATGTACAACCGGCTTTAATGTTGTGGAACACGCCATTTCTCTCACGGGCTGTATTTCTGAAATTCGTCTGATTCTCAGAATAAACAGCGAATATTTTCGGAAACACAACTGACTTATCTTCGTTACATGAATGCGGTGTGTTCTACTGTAAATAGCAATCAGATTTTATTTATTATTTAAATTAGCTTAAAGCTTGATAGGATTAATAATATAGAGTTTTTTTTCATCTTATCACTTAAATTACAATAAAACTTCTTTAATGCAAGAATAACCATTGCAAAATAATCGAACTGCAGGATATAAAAATGATGTAAGATTTGAGGCTTTCACGGCGGTGACTATGAAGAAAGCAGTCTTCTGGGATTTGGCACCGTGTATATGTGGTGTTAACCGACGTTTCGGAGGAACGTATCGCCTCCATCTTCAGGGTAGAAGAAAAGATTTCTTATATTTTTTCTTCTACCCTGAAGATGGAGGCGATACGTTCCTCCGAAACGTCGGTTAACACCACATATACACGGTGCCAAATCCCAGAAGACTGCTTTCTTCAATAAAAATTATGTGTGTGTACATCTGTACCCCGAACGGGATTCCGTCTCGCGAACCCATTGTAGAGATCCGTCGACTAATGATAACTCCAAGGCGAATATAATTTTAATCTGTGATAAAATTGAACTGAAACAGGTGCCCATTGCTAGAAAAAGGGTTGCGTGTTGTCTGCCTGGCCAATGTAACTCCCTGGAGGGAGGGACCACAATAACACCATGCTACTAAGGGGCGCAGCATACAAACCGTCGGCCATTGCGCAGAGACAGGCATTCGTTCTTTATGATACAACTGATAAAATTAAGACAATAAAAGAGGATTTTGGAAGTCAATATATTTTTATCAGTTAAGCCTACATTTATTCCTTCTGAGTCCACAATATCACAGTGTTTGCTGCGCTGCATTCGTTTGGTTCTTTTATGGATACAGATACTATTGCTCGTACTCACCACACGTGACTGATGAGGGAAGTCATTTAATTTTGTATAATTTAGGCTACTCAGTCCTTACTCCTGTTTAGTTCTCTGCAGTCTCTTCATATGGGGCTGTACGGATTCGAGGATTTAAACATTTCTTTCTCCTACTCCGTAGTGTGTATATATATATATATCTGAATGCGTTGGAGTAGCTCCAGAATTTTTCTGGAGATTCTCGGTTCACATCGTGGACACGACGCCGGCTATCCTGACTATGGGTTTCTTGGGCTTACTCAGTCACTCCAGGCAAATGTTGGGACAGTACCTGAATGAAGCCACGATCTCTTCCTTACAAACCCTTTCCACTTCTATGTACACACTTAAATCCTACAATTCTAAACTGTATAGTCTAGATAGGGCGTTGCAATATAACCCCGCAAACAATTTTATTTGTTTCCCTTTCGCGTTTTTTTTCTGCCTTTTCCTTTTAAGAACCATGTCATTCACCAGTGATGGTCTCTGGGAAGCCAGTCTATTTATTTGTATAAGTAAAATTGGATGCTCTTAGTCAAATGCGAAGCGAAGCAAAGCAGTTTCCCAAACCAGTAACCTCATACTTTTCAACCAACGAAAAATTACATGACCTATTTACGCTTATCATATCATGCCGTGAAAGTGCTTTGTGACAGCGTATCGAGACTTGTAAGATGAATGCGGTTATGGATTTTATGTTTTCCCATACTTAAAGAGAAATGTCAGCGAATATACCGCATCGTGCAGTCAAACTTCCACGGAATAAAGATGTATGACTTTCAAAGCAATTTACTCTAAGCATTTCAGGTGTGGAACGACTGTACTGAAATGTCCATTACGTTGCAAAAGGGAAACTTGTATACTTACCGACCGCTGTACTCATACAAATGTAATACAATATTTGTTTATTTAATGACACATCATCTTCAAGGAACACTCTTTAAATATGTAATTTTCGATATTTTATGAATGTTATTCTTCATAATGAATATCTTGGTAAGAAAAAAGAAAGACATTTGTGACTCCTTCTTTTGAATATACCTTTTTAGTTAAATTATTGGCCGATCACAGCTGGCGCGCGGTCTAAGGCGTGAACTGTCTTCGCTCATTCGAATTCTGGGATCGTAGGTTCGAATCTCACTCCAGGCATTGATATGTGTTGTGAGTTTATTCTGTGCTTATGCTGTCCTGTGTGTTGGTAGCGGCCTTGCAACAAACTGATCACTCGTCCAAGGAGTCCTACAGACTGTATATAGGATGAAGAAACTGAAAAGGCGACCAAGGCCTAACAAAAGGGCTGTAGAGCCACGGATAGATAGGTAAATGGATGAATACGTTTCTTGCTTTGTACAGAGGGTTGTGGTGCAATCATGTAGTATACGTTGTGAATTATAATTCTCTGTGTTTGTCTTACAAATATATGCAAGCATTAAAATTCCCTCCTTCAACATACCAGTTTCTTCCACATGGCTTCTACATATATTGCAGGAACAAAACAAATATTCCTCTTCGTTACAGTGCTAACCACTGGGGTAGACCGAAGCAGTTTCGGTACATTCTTCAGGCTACGGCTCTCCGAAGTTATTGCGCAATTAGGGGCGCATTGCGCAGTTGGCATTAAAAGCTCCTCACAGATTATTCAATAATGGAACGATAGGTAATATTATGAGATTTGGTACATGGAATGTTAGAGTATGTTTAGGGCAGGTTCGCTCAGGGCAGTGGCAGAGGAAATCTTAAAATATAAGTTAGATTTAGCAGGAGTACAGGAGGTCAGATGGGATGGAGGTGGCATCGCACCAGCAGGAGACTTTACATTTTTCTATGGAAAGGGGAATGAAAATCATGAATCAGGTACTGTTTTTTTCGTACATAAGAGAATCGTATCAGCAGTTAAGAAGGTAGAGGTCGTTAGTGATAGGATATCATTTGAATGTTCACCTCCCACAGACACAAAGGACAGATTCTATGAAGAACTAGAACACGTACACAGTGTGTCCAGGTTCTGTTAGGACTGTGTTCATTAAAATACAGGACGTGAATTATTTTCAAAATTTCACTCTTTTTATTCAAAATAGTCTCCTTCTGAATCAGTACATAGCTGGAATTGATTGAGAAGTTTTCGAAAACAGTCACTGTACTCCCTTTGTGGAATCGCATTTAAAACTGCGGCACATTCACTTTGGATGTCCTGGATGGTGTCGTGACGGTCTCCTTTCATAGTCAGCTTAACTTTTGGGAACAACCAGAAATCTGCTGGAGCCAAATCTGGCGAATAGGGAGGACGATCAAGGACTGTGATCCCTTTTCTGGCCAAAACATCGCGCATATCTTCGATTTGTGGGGTGGGACATTGTCGTGGAGGAGAGACCAGGAACCTTGCTCTAGATATTCCTGTCGAATTCGAAGAAATCTCGCCCATAAACAATTGAGGACTCCGAGATAATAATCAGAATTAACTGTTTGACCTTCTGGCAGAAATTCCTTGTGAATGTGTCTTTACTCGACTCTTTTGCATGGGCACTTTCTTTGGTTTCGGTTTCTTTGGGCTCAACCTCAGAGGCTAATATTGAAAACACCATGTCTCGTCACCAGTGACAATTGATTTTGTAAATTTTATATCACTTTTGGCCGACCGTAACATGTTTTTGCGGTGTTCCAGTCTGGCATGTTTTTCATCGCCTGACAGCGCGTGCGGTACAAACCGAGTAAAGACCTTCCGTTTGCCAAAATCCTCGCTCAAAATATGATGCACAGTACTTTTTCGTACTCCTCACACCTCCATGAGTCATGCAGAAACACATCTGTCTGATGCAAGGAATTCGGTCACTCTTTCACATTTCCTTCAGTGCGAGTTTTTCTCGGCTTTAATACAGGTGGAGCGTTTTCATTGGCCTCCCTGCCGTCACGAAATATAGCATACCATCGAAAAATGTTCGAGCGACTCTAACAATCACTACCATACACACTTTCCATCATTTCGTACTCTTCTCCGGCTGTTTTGTCTAACTTCAAACAAAATTTGATCTTGGCTCTGTGTTCAACCGCCATTTTCCGACGAGCGTCAGACAAGTACTGTTACATTCAAGGTCAGAACACATGATGCAGGGATTATAGACAGCCACAGCTGAAACTTCAAGAATCTTAACGCCACAACTCGCCAACAGATGGCATTGCAAGGCAAAATTAAAAAAAAATGAGTCCTAACGGATCCTGGACACTACTGTGTATTTGATAAATTCCTGAGGTACCCCATGAAAATTTTGTTAGGAGATTTCAATGCCAAAGTAGGGAGGGAAGACATTTTCAAACCAACGACTGGGAATGAGAGTTTGCATGAAATTAGTAATGATAATGGAGTTAGAGTAGTAAACTTTGCCATATCAAAAAATCTTACTGTCACAAGTACAATGTTCCCACATCGTAACATCCATGAATTTATTTGGACTTCTGCTGACGGGGAGATACACAATCAGATCGATCATAATTTCATAGATAGGAGACGGCACTCAAGTATACTTGATGTCCGATCATTCAGGGCAGCAGATTTTGATACTGACCACTACCTGGTGGTGGCAAAGTTTAGGGAAAGACTGGCAGTGAGCAAAATAAAAACGCACAGAGTTCATATGGAGGGGTTCAATGTAAAGAAATTAAACAAAGTAGAGGGTAAAGAGCAGTATTGTGTTGAAATCTCAAATAGGTTCGCAGCCTTTGAAAACTTGGTCACTGAGGTGAATGTTAATAAAACTTGGGAAACTATTAGAGAGAATATAAAAATATCTGCCAAAGAGAGTCTAGGTTATTATGAACCGAGGGAACATAAACCATGGTTCGATGAATGTTTCTCAGAATTACTAGACCAAAGAAAACAAGCCAAACTGCAATAGTTACAGGATCCAAGCGAAATACATAGGGATAATCTGAACAATATAACATGTGAAACCAGCAGACATTTCAGGAACAAAAAGAGAGAATATCTGAAAGACAAAATTATGAGCTTGCAATGCACAGTAAGAACAAAAACATTAGAGACCTGTATAGAGGAATAAATGACTTTAAGAGGGGTTACCAACCTAGAAGTAACTTAGAGAAGGATGAGAATGGTGATTTGCCTGCAGATTCCCACAACATTTCGAATAGGTGGAGGAACTACTTCTCTCACTTATAGAATGTACATAGGGTCAGTGATGTTAGGCAGACAGAAGTGTATACAGCTGAGCCGTTAATACCTGATCACAGCCCTTTTGAGGTTGGAAGTGCTATTGTAAAATTGAAAAGGTATAAATCACCAGGTAGTGATCAAATTCCGGCAGAATTTATTCATGCAGGAGACGAAATATTACGTTCTAAGATCAACAATCTAATTACTTCTATTTGGCATAAGGAAAAATTGCCTAACCAGTGGAAGGAGTCTATTATTGTACCAGTTCACAAGAAGGGTGATAAAGCTGACTGTAGTAATTATCGGGGGATATCACTGCTATCAACTTCATATTAAATTTTGTCCAACATTCTTCTCTCAAGGTTAAGTTCATATATAGATGAAATTATTGGGGATCATCAGTGTGGGTTTCGACGTAACAGATCAAATCTTGTGCATTCGTCATATATTGGAGAAAAATGGGAGTACAATGAGACAGTACATCAGCTATTCATAGAGTTGAAGAACGCCTATGATTCCGTTCGGAGGGAAGCATTGTATAATATTCTGATAGAGTTTGGGATACCCATGAAACTAGTTAGGTTGATTAAAATGTGCTTAAACGATACGTATAGTAAAGTCCGTGTAGGTAAACATTTGTCTGATAAATTTCCTATCCAGAATGGTCTAAAACAAGGAGATGCTTTATCGCCACTCCTTTTCAACTTTGCTTTAGAATATGCAATTAGGAAGGTCCAGGGAAACCAGGTCAGACTGAAACTAAATGGGACACATCAGCTGTTGATCTATGCCGATGATGTGAATCTACTGGGTGATAATGTAGATACCATAAAGAAAAACACACAAATTTTAATTGACGCAAGTAAAGAGGTTGCTCTAGAACTAAACACAGAGGAAACTAAGTATATGTTGCTGTCTCGTCACCAAAATGCAGGGCAAAATCATGACATAAAGATAGGAAACAGATGTTTTGAAAATGTGACACAGTTCAGATATTTGGGAACGATGGTAACAAATCAAAACCTGATTGAGGAGGAAATTAAGAGGAGATTGAACTCGGACAATCTTGCTACCATTCAGCCCAGAAACTTTTGTCCTCTCGTCTGCTGTCCAAAAACATAAAATTTAGAATATACAAAATTATAATTTTGCCTGTTGTTCTTTATGGGCGTGAAACTTGGTCCCCGACATTATGGGAGGAACATAGACTGAGGGTGTTTGAGAACAGGGCGTTGAGGAGAATATTTGGACCGAAGAGAGATGAAGTGACAGGAGGTTGGAGAAAACTACGTAGTACATATTGAGGAGCTTCATAACTTGTACTCTTCTCCAAGTATAATTAGAATGATGAAGTCAAGGAGGATGAGGTGGGCAGGGCATGTAGCACGAATGGAGGAGACGAGGAATGCATATAGGATATTGGTGGGAAAGCCAGAAGGAAGGAGACCGCAGGAAGACCAAGGCGTAGGTGGGTGGATAATATTACAATAGATCTTAGAGAGATAGGATAGGATGATATGTATTGGATTGATCTGGCTTAGGATAGGGACCAGTGGAAGGCTCTTGCGAACACGGCAAAAATATTTGGGTTGCATAAAATGTTGGGAAATTTTTGGGTAGCTGCGGATTTGGTTTCTCAAGACGGGCTCAGCTCCATAAGTAAGTAAGTAAGTAAGTAAGTAATAAATTCTATATTTGGACTATTTTGTTGATACTGCATCTAAGTGCCTTTCATTTAGGTGTGATGTGGGTGGAAGTAATTCGTATTCTGTGCTCTTATATTACTTAGCTACCAGTGGTGTACTTCACATTTCAGCCGCTGAAGAAAGAGTTAGCGCTGCGTATTGGATATATTGAACAGGAGGCTACCTGGCTACCAGAATCAGCCTGCACTTTGAGACGAAGAGGCATTTTCATTCCTGTGCCAGTAACTGAACCTATGTTTTCGGTTCCGTACCAGTCTCTAAATCTTGGTGGTTCATAAAAACACACAACTGATTTTATAGAATATTTTTTTAAACACCAAAGTACAGAATAAATTAAAGATAAAATGAGAGTTGAAAACTCAGGGAAACTCAATTAGGTGTAATGTCATAACATTAGCACCGTTCCCTTGGAAACCAAGGATCCCGCGAATTTTTGTAACTTTGTTTTTATTTGATCCACATAGCGCGTTGTTTACTGACACGCCAAGAAAAAGTTATACTACATATATCCCCTATATTAAGTTTAGAGGAAAATTCGGTCCACAGTATTTTAATCTGTGTGTACTTGTATGTATCAGTGTTAAAGGAAATTTAATCCCGGCTCCGGCTCCACCTGGGTGTTGAAGGCGAATTGTTACCGTTGAATGTGTTCGGCCAGAGATCCCTTTTGAATGCCAACCCTGGGAGTGTTCAGTGCAACTAAGACTCACAAACACTGTGTCGCAGTGAATAGACCTGTAGTATGGATGTTCACTGTTGTACACTCACGTTAATTAAAATAGCAACAATGAAAGAAACATGCAGTGGGTAAAGTCAGAAGGGCATTTCGCTTCAATGAAACTTGACTGAGCTCTGTTTCAAACTACATGAGCTGCAGTATACCCGGCGGGTTTCTGAAAGATAAATCGGTATAAGCTGTTATTTTCTTGTGTTCATTTAGAAATAGAAGACGTTGTTAACATAAACTTTTATAATTTTATAAAAAATATTTGTTTTTACCTATGGACTTCTATGTTAGAATTTTTTTAATGTTATCCTGATGCTTGGGAGAAATTTGAGACCATAAACAGCATTTCAAATTCTGTGTCGGTTATATAATTACTTTATTTTACTGCGCTGTTTCGCTTGTTTCTCACGTAAACTTTAATTGCCGCTAGTAAAGAGATTAGGCTAGATTAGGTTAGGTTAGGTTATGTTAGGTTAGGTTACTTTATTTTACTGCGCTCTTTCGCTTGTTTCTCAAGTAAACTTTAATTGACGCAAGTAAGGAGGTTGCTCTAGAATTAAACACAGAGAAAACTAATTATATGTTGCTGTCTCCCCACCAAAATACAGGGCAAAATCAGGACATAAAGCTAGGAAACAGATGTTTTGAAAATGTGGCGCAGTTCAGATATTTGGGAACGACGATAACAGGTCGAAACCTGATTCAGGAGGAAATTAAGAGGAGATTGAACTCGGGTAATGTATGCTACCATCCAGTCCAGAACCTTTTGTCTTCTCGTCTGTTGTCCAGAAACATATAAATTAGAATATACGAAACTATAATTTTGCCTGTGGTTCTGTATGGGTGGGTAACTTGATCTCTGACATTAAGAGAGGAAAATAGACTGAGTGTGTTTGAGAACAGGGTGCTGAGGAGAATATTTGGACCGAAGAGAGATTTAGCGACCTAAGGTTTGGAGAAAACTGCATAATGAGGAGCTTCATAACTTGTACTCTTCTCCGAGTATAATTAGAATGATCAAGTCAAGGAGGATGAGGTGAGCAGGGCATGCAGCACGAATGGGGAGACGAGGAATGCATATAGGCTACTGGTGGGAAAGCCAGAAGGAAAGAGACCACTGGGAAGACCAAGGCGTAGGTATGTGAACAACATTAATATTGATTTTAGAGAGAGAGAGAGAGAGAGAATGGGATGGTATGGATTGGATTGTTATGGCTCAGGATAGTGACTAGTGGAGGGCTCTTTTGAACACGGTAATGAACCTTCGGGTTCCATCAAATGCTGGGAAATTCTTGAGTAGTTGCAGAATTGGCCGCTCCTCAAGAAGGGCTCAAATCCATGAATAAGTAAGTAAGTAATTTTGCCTGTATTCAGTTTCACGTTTCCAGGACAGTGTGAGCCATTTAAATCATAGTCTTAAGTTGACTGGTTTGTGTAACTTAATGTATCAACTGCGTAGGTTATTTAGAGTGGAATTAAGTCACAGAATGATTATGCGCGGTGGAAGAGAATGGATTTGAGATGGAAATTTTACAGTGTTTCGAGATATTGTCTAGGAACTTTCACGGAGGAAATGAGAATAATGCGAAAGGCGTCTGTGAGCGCAGTCGGCGTACCTATCGACAGCCAAACCACATACCTCTGTGTTAACTGTACGTTAACCACCTTTCTCTTGTGATTGACATTTTTCATTTTCAGTAATTCGGAGAATTAGTAATTCTTCTCTTTTCTACCTTCATGGATTAGGCTCTTTGTCCTATGCACATTCAGAATTAATTCCGAAATGTGAAACTTATAGACAGACAGACAGTGGGAGCCGGGATAGCGCATTCGGTATAACGACTGGCTAGGAGCCGAACTAAGGAGGGTCAAGAATTTTTCTCTTATCCACGTCGTCCAGAAGGCACTGGGGTCCACCCAGCCTCCTATCCAATGGGTACCTGGAGCTATTTCTGTTGAGGTAAAGCAGTTGGCGCGTGAACTTGACCACTCAACTCCACCCAGGGCCGAGGTCAAGAAAATGTGGCTCTATACATCCGCTCTACCATATGCCGTCATGGCATACTGTTTAATTAGCTAATCACAGGGACAACTTTGCCCTTACTTATACTGTTGGTAGAACTCTTTGAACCGGTGATCAACCCTGTCCCCCGTCCAAGGATTCCTGCCCACTCTGTACAGGATTAGGAAATTGGAAAAGCGACCAAGGGTCGTAGAAACGTAGGTAGGTAGATGGATAGATAAAGAGATAGCTAGATAGATCAACCCTGTTGCAAGGCCGCTGCCTATATAAGAAAGCACAAACGCAGAATAAACGCAGACATCCATGCCAGGAGCAGGAGTGGAACCCGCGATCCCAGTGGTTGAGCGGGCGAAGACATTCAGTGCCTTAGACCGCGCGGCTACTGTGATCGGAGTATTTAGTAATTCAAGTAGTAAAATAGATTTTCAAAAGAAAACGCATTGAATTTTTATTCGTTGTATCAAACTGCATTAAATCATTAAGTAGGTACGTCCCGATTTTCAATTTCAACTGTGTCTGTTGTAGAATGGAGCACAAACTTTCTGAAAACTCTCTCTGTGTCCATCATCAGGACATTTTTTATTGGTCTTTGTTGTTATTACAGTAGATCTGGTATTTACGGTTTAATTTTTGCTGTTGCAAAATTCAGTGCCCAAAAAGTCTGAATAGCAAAGAACAAGCGAATTTCCATTGCTAGGCAACGACTCGATAAACAAGTTACCGCGACAACAGATTCCTGGTAAGCAGTCAGTCGCTAGGTCACGCAACAATTCTGACAACAGAAGAAGTGTTTTCAATGTGATCCGCGCCATGCCCAGTGCTAGGCAGCAAAACTATTAAAACGTCGACAGTAATAAGTGTTTTCTATGCGTGGTCCCTTCCGAAGGTTTATAGCGGACAACAAAGGTCGTTTGCAAGTAGTAACAGCTGAGGAACCGTGAATCGAGGACACGAAGCCGTCTTGGAGAAGAGTTGAGAATGTACAAGGATGAGAATGGTGCATGCTCGTAGTGAATTGTGAAGATTAGTTGAGTACAGATTAGGACAGAGAAGTACAGAATGGTTGAAGACGAAATAACAGGAAGACTTCGTAGTAATTTGAAGTGATAGTTTTGTGTTGAGACCCGTTGCCAGGAGAAGACTAGGGGAAAGGAGAATCCCAGTGCGTGCTCAGCGGTGAACTGAATGTGTATGGAATAGCCTTGGCGCTATAATTCATTTTTATTAGGAGAACTTGTGACCGAGGTGCAACTAAATCCAATCATCCGATCTAGAGCCCGTTATTTTCGTCACGCGCACCCACCTACATGTGTCAATGTTGTTGACGAACATCATCTTATATCGTGTGAAGCCGTGAATATACCAAGTTCTGGAGGAACCTGCTGGCTTCATTTTTAGATCAGGGTAAATCCATTTCGTGCAGGATTCTACCCTGTTTTGAAGAAGGAGGCAGCAGTTCCGTTCGAAACATTGCTAACTTTCTACCAGACTGAATAATGTCACGCCCGAAAACAACAAGTCTTCATATTCGTGAAGTGGGGGCCTCAAGTCCCACATGACTTTAGTTATTTCACGAATATTTTATACCGAAATTTAATCCAGAAATTATTTCCTTTTGGTCATGCTGCGTGCCCGACGTGTTCGTTAAATTCCTGCGGTTTCTACATGCGATCATTCTTTCTGTGAATTATTTTTAAGGAAAGTACGAGTAATTCATATTTTAATTCGAACCAACACATTTCCGCGTGTGATTAAAAAGGAGTTTCGAAATTGACCTAAAATTGCAAGTGAAATCTTACGCCAAATCTGGAACAACTCTACAGAATTCTAGTTATAATCACGGTATATTATTTGCATATTATAATTATGTTGATTTTAAACCTGAGATAATGTATCCGTTAAATCATGAAACAGCTGTAAACATCAGTTTTGAAAATTGTAATGACACGTAATATCTTCTGTCAGTACCATGAGATGGCAGTCAGTGCAGTGTGTATACATTAAGGTGTCTGTTTGACGCAGTTTGACGGCTAACATTTTCATTTTTTTGGTAATAACTGCGTACAGTTGAGTTGAAGTTTACAGCATTAGAATTTCTTAATATAGATTTCGAACAAACAGACCTACAAGAAAATGTCTTGTTGCTACTTCGATGTTAACAACATTTTAAACATTTTCCACCTTATAAACATGATGTATCTATTTGCAACAAATAATATTCGTCTGTATACACAGTCTTTGGCATGTAAGAGTTTATAAGTGCAAGAAGCCCAATAAATATAATCATAACAGAACGAGTAATTTAAATTGTCCCAAAATAAAGAAGTAAAAAGAATAACAATTAAAAATTAGAAAAAATAACAAAACCACTTATCTCTGACTATTCTGTGTATAAAAGTGGAATATTCCTTGTTCTTTATCCGAAATTTCAATCTGCAAGTAAGTTGCAAACATGCAAGGCTGGGGTAAATAGTTCTTGAAATTGATGAAGAGGGCTGATGGCAATGTGATTTTTGACTAATTGCAGTTTTAATTATGAGAACATAAAGAATCCACATTTTTTTCTCAGAATACATTTCAGCTGCGTGTTTCAGCTTACATTCCTTATATCGAAAAAGTGAAGACAAACTTACGTGTTCACCATACGGTATCTGTATATCTAGGTGACCCCCATATCAACTTTTGCATGGAGAACCAATCTTTATGAAACTTGGCGTATATCATGGCACCAGAATCCATCTGAACTGCGTACTTCATCAATACCTCATATCAGTCTGTGTATCCCCTAACTTTAGGCAAGGGCTCGGCAAAACAGCTAACGCGGCAACCAATACACGCGCAACAGTAGAAGTATTGTAGGCGTCTCTCTCTAAACACTCCGCATTGTAACAAAGGGAAGTAGGCGATTAGGTCCTAAAATTTCTTGTCTTTAAATACACTTTATTGTCACATTCGTGCTTGGTGTTAGGCTCGGCTCCGAGACATGCAGAGCATCGAATGATACATGACTTTCCCCTATAACAATTTTGTCTTTACACCTCAGCTGTATGCCAGCCTTCACATCGGCGCATAACGGCTGAAAAGAAAACGATGTATGTTTTAAGTACGTATATCTGTCGTAGCATCATGAGACCTAGGCGTGGAGTCTTGCTCCTTAATGTATGCAACGAGGAAGATTGTTGACAATATTATATTTAAGCATTCTGTTGCACTCTACACGAAAAATGATACGGACGGGGTTTGTATCATTTATCGAAGATTGTTGAGGTAGGAAATATGCAATTATTTTCAGTCTGCGAATCTATGCAGATATGCGGCTTCTTAGAATACGGGACAAACGGACGCGGTTGCTCTACAATCAGTTAGTTTGCCATTTTGTTGCAAACAGAAAATATTCGGTGATGAAATTAAAATCTCATATTTCCCAGTCCGTTTAGTACATTTGTCGAACTTATCTGACTTAGAGGCCAATAAACCACGAATTAAACTGTGGAGTAGGTTTACAGGCTATTTTTTGATTCGCAGAATAAATGCTGCCATTCCAGCAGCCTACAACAAATTAATTGTGACAAAATAAATGCACGTTTATCTTGAACGTTAATTTCAGAAGTTATAATCGTTTAAATGTATGGGGTCAAACATGTTCATTCCTCTCACACAAAAGGAATTAATTGTGAGTTATTTAAGACTATGACTGACCGCCTCTGTGGTCTAGTGGTTCCTGGCTACAGGTCCAGAGCGCGCCATTGCTCAAGCGGTTAGTCGCTGGCTTCCCACCGCGGCGGCCCGGGTTCGATCCCGGGTATGGTCAAGTGGGATTTGTAGTGGAAATAGTGGCGCTGGGGCAGGTTTTCTCAGAGTACTTCGGTTTCCCCTGCCAATCTTCATTCCACCAATTGCTCTATAATGACCCTCACCTATCATCTGGGGCTGGTAGAATAGGCCAGAAGTGGCCGCAGTACAAGGGAATTAGTCCCACCTCACAAGAAATACAAGAATTCAGATCTAGAGGTCAGGGTTCGATTCCCGGCGCTGCCAGATTTTCCGAGAAGTAATGAGTCTAGAACGGGGTCCACTCAGCCTCGTGAGGATAATTGAGGAGCTATTTCGAGGAAATAGCGGTTCCGGTCTAGAAAATCGAAATTAACGGCCGTGGGGATTCGTTGGCTGACCACGCAACACCCTCTATCCGCTAAAGTTGTCACTAACTTCGCCGACAAGCGGCGGTCGCTCGGTCGGTATAGTTCGCTTGTGGACTAAACCTACGGAGTTTGTTTTGTTTTTGTTTAAGGCTATGAATATGAAGGTAGCACAAAATGAATGAAACTAATTTTAGCCTATTTTCCTTATTAAGAGATAAACATAGACTTGCATGATCACCTTGCTGTATTTGTGTCCGCGTGTCTCCATGTGCATCCTTCGCCTTCAACTTTTGAATGCCTGAACCGATCTTTATAAAACTTGATAAGTATATCATGCCACCCGAGCCCATCTCAACGACTCACTTCATAAATATTTCCTTCAGTAATTCTAAAATTACAGCCATATAAATTGCTGATGCGAAACCTTAATTTTGCTTGAACATCTATACCAATCTTCATGAAATTTTGTATGTATATGATGCCACCTTAGTCCATCTTAAAGGCATAATGCATATATCACTTCCATCAGTAATTCCGACGTTACAACCATCCATATTACACAGGCGAATTCTTAATACTGCTTGAACGCCTGTAACAATCTTCATGAAACTTAGAAAGTAAATCATAATCAATTTATTCACTTGAATGGCGTACATCATGACTCCTCCCATCAGAAACACCAATATTGTCGCCTCTCAGATTTCTGAGAAAAACTTTAATATTTCCTGAAACTTGGTATGTATATATCATGTCACCTGAGGCCATCTCAACGGTGTACTTTATAAATTATGCCCATCAATAATACCAACACTGCAGCAACCCAAATTGTATTGTTCTATTGACTGTATTACGTATACATTCTAAAGTTTTCTTTCTGCTTTTCATATCAGATACTCAAATTACAGTGAAAGGAAAGTAGGCGCTTAGTTCTTCCCAGAACTTGTTCTGTTTCGTCTCTTGACCGTACTACATTTTCACGTTCTCCTGGCCATCCTTCAAATATTTGCTCTGAATTTGTATCTTACTGTGTTTCTTTTCTTCTTCTACTACTTTTCTCGTTCTTCGTTTTCTCCTCTCCCATTTCATTTCTACTTTGAGTCTGTGGTGATTTCTTTTGACAGACATGGATAGTAAAGAGAGGAAGAGAGAGGACTGCGTGATTGCGCAGGATATGCTATTTAAACTCATGCATGTTTTAGTGCGATTTGAAATAATGTCTTAGCTCACGGTGTTAGCGCTCAGAGTTTAAAAGGGATATAGTTTTTTTCTTTTTCACCCAATATGAAAGAGTTTTTTTTTAGTTCGTGTGGTCGAATGAAGAATTGTGTTCATGATATTTGTGGAAAAATGTTTGGAACGTGTGCACTTAGAAGATGGTGAAAGAGATCGGGGTATGATGATAAAGCTGATAGTAGGAAACCAGGCTGTGAAGATGTGAGTAGGCCTATCTCAGTATCGTGTTCTCTTTCGGACTTTGACATAAGTGGTCCCTGTCACACGAGAGTCAGTATGGGTTAAAATATTTTGATTATTCCACTAGGTTTTACTTCCTTTCTATGCAAAATCGTTATTTGAAAAAAATAAACTCTGTTTTGCAACTTCAATGAGCAAGTACACTTAATAGCATGTACGGAGCTATGAAATTAATCAGCTGATGTGTGCAAGGTACGTGCTTAACTTCAACTGCTTCAAAGCAATTGTAAATAGACTTTAATTTCATATGATGGAAAAAGTAGCACATACTTGACTTCTTTTGGCTTATTTTGGACTTCATCCAATTGAGCTAGTCTCAATCACTGGTCCAGTGATTGAGACCAGCTCTTTCTAACGAGCCCAACTGAATAGGTTTATCCTTCTCTACCCACCTGAAGACGGAGACACATCCAGTCTCCGAAACGTCGTGCTCTTTTGTGTTTCATATACCAGACGATGGATGAAGTCCAGAACAAGCCAAGAGAAGTACAGTATACACCATCGTCAGAATCCTTTCAAGTCTATCCAGCATATACTTCGTTCTGAATTTAAAACTTTCTCAGTGGGGTCCGCATAAACTACTATTTGGGCTGAAGTAAATAAGGAAAGCGTTTCTTCTCTCTTTCCTTCTATATCCTATAAGGGGCTTGGTATCGGTAAAAAATTTCATTCGCATCCTTAGCCAAGATTTTCTATATAGCATCTATATTCTCTATGTATATAGCGAAGTTGCGAACGGGCGTGTGACAGCGAAACTTTATGCTTACTCTGCGAGTGATTCGATTCGAATTGGGCCCATAAATTTTACAGTTTCATCTCCAGTGCTTTGAGCGTGAATATTACTTTTGTCAGATTCGTTATATCGTTACACATGCATTCGGTTGGCCTAGTGGTTAGGCAGAGAACAGTATGTCTAGTTTAGCTACTTCAAGTCAAGGGAATATGGCAATATATCAGGGACAATGGCATGCTGCTCCTCTTGTCCCATTTATCCGTGATCACCTCTAATACGTTACTTTAAGGTTTTCTGCGTTGTCTGTATTTTTATTTTATGCTTTATTCTTTCAATCGTAAGCAGTCAAGCAAAAAATAATGGTAATCCCCAGTTCCTCCTTTCCGTTGCTCAGTCTGCAAATGTGGGTATGGTTAGTGTTCGACTGATCGGCTTCTGCCAATTAAAATATTTCTTCAGAACCAAGTTTCCTCTCAAACATACGTATTTTGAAGCAAATCTTGAATATAAACGTAATGAATTTTCAGAATTTCTGACTCTGTCCATCGTCCGGTATTGTAGTTTTTGATAAATTATCACAATTGTTATTGCATATTTTTCTGTTACCTCCTAGTTCAATAGCTGTAGTATATGACATGGGTTTCTCAGTGATTGAGGTTAGCTGTTTTTAAAGGATCCAATATAGTACGTGTTTCCATTTTACCTGAGGATGGAAGCACATCCAGTTTCCGAAGATTTGTGTTTTCGCGATGGACAAAGTTTGAAAAGCCAGTAATTCTGAGCGCTATGCACATCCTCGAAACCCTTTAGAACCGAAAAGTTTTCTTTATGAAGAGGCGTAACATTCTGGTTTAGGTTGAGAAGTGCGCTGTCTGTACGTTAGAAAGACGCAGCAGGGAATATTTTTTTTTTCGGTAATGAATAACTTTTAAAATTTCAGAACAGTGCCTACCTACTGATATCAACATAGGGATATCATCTATATCATTTGATATTCTTGTGACCATAATAAGGAGATCTGGTAATTAGCCAAAAATTAATAACGGTCTAGCGAACTCCTCCGATCCCCCTTGCAGCACCGTGCAACTTGGCGTCAACCTTGCGTTTCGGTGCAATATATTGCCACAGTCTACAGGGCGGAAGAGTAAGCGAAGCAAGAAACCAGTGGAAAGCAGCAGCAAATCAACTGAAATACTAAGGACTTCGAATGCATTGCGGCCGGAACCTCGATCGGTCCTTGTTGTCTTGGTATCGAGCCTTGTCTCTCTTCCTACCCACACTGCAGCATGCAGCCAGTCTGGACCTCGTATGCTCTGATTTTTAAGAGAATGTGAGAAATCTTGGTAATGATGAAGATTGCGCTAGGGTCAGAAGCAATAACTACACGGATGCAGTTACTACTGGGCCCTCAGGTGAGGGGCGTTTGTTTGGCTGTCATCTGTGTGACATAAATGAATCAAAATCCAACCCCTACAGGCAAAGAGTGGTGTCCCGGAGGGAGGTATCCATCGGTATACGTCGGGTAAATGTTTTGGTAGGCGTAACTGACTTCGGACAGTCCCTTGTAGTGCGGCCACTTCTGCCCTATTGTACCAGCCCCAGATGATAGGTGAGGGTGATTGTGGAGCAATTGGTGGAATGAAGATTGGCAGGGGAAACCGAATTACTCGGAGAAAACCTGCCCCAGCGCCACTTTGTCCACCACAAATCTCACTTGACCAGACCCGGGATCGAACCCGGGCTGCCGGGGTGGGTGCCAGCGACTAACCGCTTGAGCCAAAGCGCGGCCCAAGTGGATAGTCATTTATAAGAGAATGAATCCTTACGTACTTAATATTCGGAAATGACCTCACCATTTATTCCGAATTTACATTATAACAAGACTATCTGCAGTTGTTTGTTGTGGCAATATGCTACAAGCCGGAAGGTCGCGGGATCGAATCCTGATGAGGTCGATTTATTTCAGTTGACCTAATTCTTTCAGCCGCACTATGACCCTGGGGTCGACTCAGAGTCTAACAGAAATGAGTACGAGGAATATTCCTGGGGGTAAAGGGCTGCCGGCACATAAGGCTGACAAATTTCCGCCATCTGTGAGCCGATTGTCTAGAAAATGTGGGAACTTTAACTTCTCACAACCCTATGGGCCTCCATGGCCCGTTACGGGGATACCTTTACTTTATCTGCAGTTGAAGTAGTGTCGTTAAAGAACTTGATCAAAATATATTTCAACCTATGACATCAATGCGATCAAAATTTTCCTCTTATCTTTGTTTCCCCTTTGGAGGTGTGTACTACTAATAAGAAAATTTTAACTGTTTAAACATTTTTTAAAAGCATAATTCTGCATTGTATATAATATTCTTTTATTTTCTTTTCCTGGTTCATGAGGGAATTTCTATTTCAAGATTTGGCACGATATAGTGCAGAACTTTAAGAGATCCGGCGCAAGCATGTACATTAAAGAAACAGTAATCCTGATCTGCTCGTGCTCCTGTGGATGAGAGGTGCGGCAACATGCGCTACGCCGCCACACGAACTCATAAGATGGCCGTTTCCCTTCCGCGTGTAAATGTGTCCTGCCACCTTCCTGAAGGAGAGACCGGAAAATTTGTATTTGCCAGAGCGGCGAGAATATATTTCATTTGCCATAATTTACCCCTGTGGCTAAATTTCCCTCCTATTGGCATAGGTTTAATATCAGCACAATGAATTTGAAACGAAATATGGAAATAGATGGGTTATACTCAATTCTTACTTTTGCTCGAAAATTGTGGTCTGCGTGCTATTACCATTGCAAATTTAATAGACGATATAAAATTCCAACAAGATCCCACAAGAAGTGAGGTACTTTCCTGACTAAGAATAAGAGGAAAATTCTTTCTTGCAAGTGAAAATAAAGTAGAAAGTGGCTTCCCTTTTGCTCGTTTAAAGTCAGCTAGTTTCACCTGGAAATTTATGAAATTTACCCCAAAGTACTTTTTGATTATTTGGTGAGCCGGAACTCTGGATGAGATTGTTTATGAAGTCTTGATTATAAGACGAATATATGATCTATAATATTAGTGATATACGTATTTATATATTTATACATCTCGCAGTGCAACCAACGTCGAAGGGTAGAATCCGTCTTGATGAGCGTATTGTAGCTCAGATAGTTGAGAAAATCTTCGCCGTTTCAGGAACCTGAAAGTTCATTACCGTGTTCACAATAGCCGAAGTTCCTTCAGTGTTCTGTGTTTAAGTGTGATAGTCAAAACTCGTCTAATAAAATATATAAACATGAATGTAAGAGACAGTCCGTCTGCATGAAAACCGTACAAATAAACAATTTCATTTAGATAATTCGATTATATTTTCTCTTCAGTAAGCCTCGAGGACATTTGGGGGCATGAAGCTACAGGCCCACCATTCTTGACCTCTGTTCTACATGGAGGTGAGTGGTCAGCTTCACACCCTGGCCGCTTTAACCTCTGCGAGGAAACCCCTGGTACCAAATGGACAGCGATTGACAGTGAATGTTAACATTTATTCGATTTTTTGTTGTTGCACGTTTGTGAATCGTGAACAGACGCTTGAAATGGCAGTCCAGTGGAGTCTGGATGAGGCGGGAAACGTGGCCTGGCTGGAGAAGTGTCAAGCTGTCACTGAAGATACCGTACGAGGCACTGTTTGCATAAAAAGCGTTTGCAAACCAATCCTCATACAATTACTAATTTCATTGATCACCCTGTTTATGTACACATTTTTAAACATAAAATTTCTATTACCGTTAATTTAAGAACATGAAAATTATGACAGAACAAGTGCATGAAATACCCGTATTTTGGTTTCGCGACAGTAGCTGAAGAAGCAATTTAACGCAACTTATAGCTATTGTGCTACACATTTATTAGCTCTTAGTGAATGCTTACCTGTCTCTCAATGAGACAAGCGTCTGCGTATGAAGAAAGTAGTCTTCTGGGATTTGGCACAGTGTATATGTGGTGTTAACCGACGTTTCGGAGGAACGTAACGTACCGTGAGAACCGGTAAAAGCAGACTGCTTTTACCGGTTCTCACGGTCTCTTCGCTTGCAGATTTCTTATATTTTTTCTTCTACCTTGAAGATGGAGGCGATACGTTCCTCCGAAACGTCGGTTAACACCACATATACACGGTGTCAAATCCCAGAAGACTGCTTTCTTCATAGTCACCGCCGTGAAAGCCTCAAATCTTACATAAGCGTCTGCGTATTCTGCTTCAGATGAACCGTTCATTAAATTCAGTCTTTCACGAACCCTGTAAGTAGCTTAGACGATGCAGTTCCGTGTATTGTAAATGCAAGATAATATTCTGTTGGTGTCTTGTTCGAGCCCCAGACTGGTTACCATCTGCCTTGAATGAAATTTATCGTGGTATTCCTATGGTCTCTCAAACGAACGATGGAAAATACTTTGAAATAGACCAATGTAGTCGCCTTAAAAATGTCTGCTCATTTATGATTCCATTTCAATTTTACTTAACAGTACACAACCCTAAAGTCGAAATAACGCCTGTAAGGAACATAAAATCGATCATTCAGTCGGTATATACGTGTATATATATCTGTATGCCGTTATTACTTGTACTTACAGACTGCATTGCTATATATTGTATGTTGCGAATTGCAGCTTCATAAGGGAGATCACAAAGCAGCACTCCTTTGAAACTTAATTATAAAGACTTTATATGAATATAGGTGAATGGCGTAATTATGTAAAAGTGCAATTCATATTCAGATCGTGTTAACCTAGCCATAAATATCTATTTCACGTTCAAATATAATATAACATAGACCTGATAGTGAATCACAGGAATACCATGTCCATATGAGACACTTTTTATGCTTAGAATTGTGGCAGTGCCTACTTACAAATCTAGAAATCTCAACATCTTTAGAATCAAAACTGAATGGTAAAAACTGGAAGAAAAATAAAAACGCGACATTATATGCTAACATTTTATGTAGAGCAAGACCGTAAGATCAGATTAGTCTTGAGTTTAAAATGGTTTCTGTTATTTTATAGAATAAAGTAAAATTAAGATTTATTTATTGATCTATTATTGAATTATTTGACTCTATTTAAGCTATATCTTGTGTAGTTTATGTAGCGTCCGTTAATATCTTTTTTATCTTATGCATATTTGTTCTCCTGGCCCGTGAAGTTTAAATTAGATCCTCGTCATTAAACGAGATATGTGACTGGAATTTTTGGATGGGGAATTGACCCGCTTTAAGGTCTGTACCTACACAAGACAGAACACACAAACGTGAATATGTATTCATGCCTCTAGTGGAGTCTGAAGGCACGAGTCCAGGAACCGAGAAGTAGTCGGTTCGCTTCTTGGACTCTGAAAAATCTAGATTAATTCGTTAAGCTAATTTAAATCACAGCAAGCAAATAATACATAATTCTTAATTTTTATTTACGATCAGCATAAATGCTAGGATCACTTCCTCCGTCTTGAGGGTTTCCTTTTTCCTCTTTCTTTTTTCCCGTTTTAGCTTTTTTTACTTAATTTGAAAAAAAATAAAAGTAGGCTTTTGCAATCTCCACGCTGTCTTCGTGTCTGTGAATCCCCCCCCCCCCTCCCCATTAACTTTTGAACGCCTAAACTAGTCTTTAGGAAACTTGGTATGCACATCATGGCACCTGAGTCCATCTAAATGACGTAATATATAAATCCCTCCCACCAGCCTGTGTCTGTATCTGTATCCTTGCTATCGTTGCTAGGCAATGACTCGGTAAAATGTATCCTTCCTTTCAATGCTAGGTAACGGCTCAGTAAACACGTTCCCGCAGCAATGAATATACACGTAACAATAGAAGAAATGTTAGGTGCGTGTTTTTATGGATCTGTTTGTGTGTCCCCCTATCGTTGCTAGGTTACATCTTGGTAAAGACTTTACCACAGCAACGACGAGTTGTTGGAGGAGTCATTTTCTATGCGGTCCGTGTTATATCAAACAAAGTAGGCTACTGGTTCTTCCCAAAACTTCCAGTTTCTTTAATTTTTCACTCTTCTGAAGTTAGGATCACGCTTTATCTGACATGAAAGAAATGTCTAAAGGTTTTCGCTGTATTATTTTTCAATGTATATTTCTTAATTTCAAATATACTGTGTTAAAAATTGCCTCGTAATACACTATTAAAATTCAGGAGTGCATGTATCGAAATCATATTTTTATGCATGTAAAGGAACGGCATATGTTTAAGCTATGTGTTTTTGACATCGCAAACCCCAGAACTTGATTCTTGCTGACGATGCAGCTATACTGAGACTTCAAAACTAGTCGTGTAACAGCACAAAGCAAGCGAAGTGTCTAATTTCTAATTTTAAATTAATTGAATTACAAGTTGTCTTGAATACAGTCTAGTTATTTTCTCAGATACATCACATGAGTTCTTACCAAGTACAGACCCCGCATTGAGAAATACATTGCACCGAATGTGACATCATCTCTATTTCTTTAGTTTTCTTTTGTACTTTCTTCAGTTCCTTAATGGCATTTCTGTTCTCCTTCCCCACAGGTATCAGGTAGTTTTGAAGTAGCCTGTTCTGCGTTCGAGGCGAATTCATGTTGCCATGTGTGACTGAACGACGCCCTACTTCGATACTGTCTCGCTTAGAATATAGGTTATACTAATTCACAAATGAGATGATGATAGTATTGAGTATATAGAGGGGGTGGGTTTCTCCCATGCACTTAGGCCAGTTATTGGTCCATTGTGCGTCCCCCTTTTAATTTTTACTCTCTCCATACCCTAACGGTACTGGTGCTCGCTATTAGTCCCTTTCTGTCAGAGAGGTCCCCCCTCCTCTGGCAGTGGTACCTAATACTTCCCCATCTACCGGAGGCATTGGAAACTACTTTGGGCGGGAAAATTTTTGCCAAATTTAGCTCAGAAGTCTCCTAGAGAAACGAGGTTCTTTTACGTGCCGTATAGATCAATTGAAAAAATCCAGTGACTTCATCGGGACTTGAACCCGCGACCATCCGGCTTGTAGCATAGTGGCTCAACCAACTACGCTACCACGTGCCCCTAATTTGAGTAATATTCTAGCTAAACTTATGAATACACCGAAAGAGAACTAAACTACTAACAAACTGTCTAACCGAATAACATTGAACGAATGAACAGACCGATAAACTTGATAATTCATCCGACTGGAAGTCGAATTGCAGTGCCACATTCTTTGCTGCATATATTGATACATTCTGATAAAATTATGTGTTTTCTCACTCGATTATAATATTATAGAGTAGGTTAATTCAGAATATAATATACTGTGTCATACTGCATGTATTACAGGAACAGCTTAATCAGTGAAGTGACTGGATTACTTAACGGACGACTGGGGTTCGTTCATCGTCGATTTTTTTAAACAAAACTGCCATATATAGAAAGACATTAGTGGGCCCGTCCGTCATGATATGAAGAGAGTGTTGAACCCTTTTCCCCAGAGATAAAGAGAGCAAACATTGATTCTAACCGCTCATCTTTGTTTAGCACAGAGGTTCGTAATGTGTGGATGTTGACTTCTATAGCTTCTGTACGTCTTCATGGCAAAACGTTTCTCCACAGTGTGGCTTCATGTTTATAGATGTTAATGTCGTATTTTGCGCACTAAACCTCATTACATTATCGTTATTATTTGACCAAGCCTTACTGTGCTAGGGATTAAAATTAACACGACAGCAACGATTGAAATCTCATTGTAATTTACTGTGAATATTAATAAAATATAATAATCTGTTAGTCGAAATATCCAGTAATTTACATTTTGACTGTGTCCATTCTAAGTGCAGGGGCACGCGGTAGCGTAGTTGGTTGAAACACTATGCTACAAGCAGGAAGGTCGCGGGTTCGAGTCCCGATGAAGTGAAATTTTTAAAACTGACCTAATCCCTCCAGCCGCACTATGGCCCTGGGGTCGACTCAGCCTCTAACAGAAATAGTACCAGGAATCTTCCTGGTGGACAAAGGGCGGGCGGCACGTAAGCCTGACAACCTTACCGCCATCTTTGAGCCGATTTTCTAGATAATGTGGGACCCTCAACGTCTCACAAACCTATGGGCCTCCATTACCTGTTACAGGGATAGGTTCTTCTATACAATTCTAAGCGCATTGTATTTGCTCTCCTAATTCAATGATGCATAAAGTTATTTTGTTGTTTAAAGTAAACTGTTATGCAGCGTCTCATTCACTCGAATGTGTTGTTATTTACATTTTATAATTGTTGTTATTCTATTGAATGAGAACTGTTATTAGTGATTTTAAACACATTTATACGAAATAACTAAAATGATGCAACTGGTGAGGCAGCGAAATAATAAACTGCACCGAGAGGCAGAGATGTACCTTGTCTGGGATTGTGTCCAGCGAAATAATAAACTGCACCGAGAGGCAGAGATGTACCTTGTCTGGGATTGTGTCCGTGGAAATTTACGTGAAAGCACGAGGCTATGCAGGCAGGTTATCGATTATCAAGTGCAGCAGATACCTGCTTTAATAAATAATACTAAAATGTCGAAAGTAACAAAATTTATGGCTTTATTAATTTTGTTTCAATGCACGGATTTCTTTCCTGTCCTCTGTACACTCTGACTGTACCTGGTCTCAATGTGTAGACAGATATGTAGATGTTAAAGCTGCTCATTTTGCACTTATATTACATGGGCCTAAAAGACAATAACATTTATGCCTTGAGGAAAAGAACCGTGAGATGTAAGGTTTCGTTTAGTGGGGTTGAGCTTAGTTTACTTTATTGAGATAAGCTTCGTTACAAACCTAGAACTCTGTAAGATTTGAGGCTTTCACGGCGGTGACTATGAAGAAAGCAGTCTTCTGGGATTTGGCACCGTGTATATGTGGTGTTAACCGACGTTTCGGAGGAACGTATCGCCTCCATCTTCAGGGTAGGAGGAAAAATATAAGAAACCCGCAGGCGAAGAGACCGTGAGAACCTGTAAAAGCCGGTGAGAAACCAAATTTCACACCCATACAAGACAAGAGACAGAATTATAGTTTTATATATTGAGTTTCTGCTTTTAGGCGTTTCTGTGAATTCAGTATCAGTACTTTTATTCCTGTCAGTATGGAAGTCTGGAACAGTTACACTGCATTTTACATGCTGATCGCTTCTCGGACAGATTTGGATAATGATACTTCGCAGTGGCCACTGATACATATGTATCACGGAGAACAGGTGTTTGCGTAATCATCGCATAGCTGCTGACGTCACCATATGGGATCCGTTTCAGCTCTGCAGGGAATGTTTTTCAGTGGGAATAACGGCTTACACTTCATGGTTTCAGCCGTAGATACTTGTGATAATAATACGAACACGGGAGCTGATGTTTCAGGGCGGAACAAGCCCTCAAGCGTTATCAGAGAGCATATAATGAATCCTAATGTTTATCATTGAAAAGAATCGTATTGCATAATAATTAGAATAGCATTGTAACGGGAAAAGGTCGAATTTTTCTAATTTTAGCTCTGTTTTACTGTGGCTGGGATTGCGATCATAGAAACTAGTAACTATAACGAGGAGCAATTAGCAACCAGCTTTCACGTGCTTGGTGTAATAAAATCACTGCAATATGATATCGATTTGCTGACAGTAACGAGTGTAACTCGATACACGTTTGTTCATGATAAAGAGATGTTTGTGTGTGGGGGGGGGGTGCAGTCAACCTGAACCGTGATAATGGATTCAGATGATTGATTTGGGCAGTAAACGAAGGATATTTATTTCATAGTTTCACAACTTTTATCACTTAAAAAATTAGGAAATGCTTTCGAGGTATTTATGCGATTTTCTTTATTTTCCGTGCCTTTGCTTTTCTCAAAATCCCGCGTATGCAGTTTAATTTTAGGAGGAGATCTCCATAAATTAAGGAAATTTAATCGATCTTATTAGAGCCATTTGAGGTAAAATAACAATTTCATGCCTGGAGGCTATTTGTGACCTTATTTGTGGAGTTAGAACGTCCATATTCATCGGCCAACGATGTCTGTGAGAAACTTTTAAGTACTAAACATGATTAAAAGTCATAAAACCCTACAAGCACTAACAAGGCGCATGCATACATACATACATACATACATACACACATGCGTTCGTATGTACTTACGTTTAGGAAGACAGATGACATTCCAAAATTAGTTTTTCTA
>NW_019730108.1:4735699-4789980 GCF_002891405.2 Cryptotermes secundus
TATATAGAGATGTTCTTTGTTTGTCGCAAGTGGTTTTGGAAAAAGAGAAAAAATTTGTTTAGAATTCCTCCATAACCAACTTCACGGAGCTGAGTCCTTGAGAAGCTGTCAGTCGCGCAGCAAATCAAGAACTATCCAGCATTTTATCTTTCAGATCCTGGAAGTAGTTCAGCCATGATTCCTTCTTTATGGGTTTTATTTTAACATGATCTAATGTGTCACCATGGGCCGCGCCATAGCTCAAGCGGATAGTCGCTGGCTTCCAACTCCGGCGGCTCGGGTTCGATCCCGGGGTCTGTTCAAGTGGGATTTGTGGTGGACAAAGTGGCGCTGGGGCAGGTTTTCTCCGAGTACTTTGGTTTCCCCTGCCAATGTTCTTTCCACCAATTGCTACACAATCACCCTCACCTATCATCTCCAGTGTCTGGCGAAGGCAAAAGTTCTGATCAGTAGTTGATCTGTTACGTCGAAAACCACACTGATTATCCCCAATAATTTCATCTATATACGGACTTAACCTTGAGGGAAGAATATTGGATAAATATCTGTATGAACCTGATAGCATTGTTATCCCACGATGATGACTACAATCAGGTATATCGCTCTCTTTGTAAATTGGTACAATAATATACCTCTTCCACTGACCAGACAATTTTTCCGTATTACAAACAGAATTACTGAGCTAATGGATCTCTTATCGTATTGATTCTGCCAACAAATTTTGGTGTGAATTTAATCGAAAATTTTATTTGTCTCAGAGCTTAAATATGGGGACAAGCAGATCGTTCAATGCGCATCATAAAAGGAAGAAAAGAAGGCAGTGTTTTGTTACCTTTACGAGTGGGCCTTCGGTGATCACGAAACACTGATATCAGTATTTAAGGTGGAGTAACACTCCGGCTGGCTCAGCTTCAGCCTGAGAGGCGCTCGTTTTGTGACGGCAATCAAAGTGAGACATTTGTGGAAGTGGTAACCTCGTGTTGAGGTGATTACTGTTACAGTTTTCATCATAGAATGGCTAAGAGAGATGTTCTTTCTCGGCTACAGCGCGTGGAATGATGCGAGTTGATAAAGTAAACATTTTACTTTATCCAGTGGAGCATTCATCTGCATGATTTTTTTTCTGTTACTCTGACAAATTGGAATTAAAATGACAATTACAACAAAATTTTACGAACGTTTCAGTGGCCTCAATTTGTTCTTTTACCGTACCACATGTAGGGTCATTAAACTGTGAAATGTTATATGGGCAAAACATGTAGCATGCGCTTTAGAAAGACTAAATGGATACAGTTTTTATTACAACATCTAAAAGGAAAAACAACAGTTTGGAGGCCTGTAGATAGAATGGAGTATAACATGAACATTTGTCTGAATGAATAGTGCATAATTATGTGCGCTGGTTAATTGTCTGGTTTAACGGTCATTTGGTGTTGCAACGATAAACCACCGTATTGCATGAAGTCAGATAAATACTTGATCACGTGAATAACTGTGAACTTCTTAAGAACTGAAGTGATTGTGCCTTTAACTTTCTTTGTGACCTGAGCGTGAAGCAAAACAATGGAGAGACCAAAAGAAAGTAACTCGTGGATATAAATCGGAAGCCCGGAGCAGACGTGCAGTAATGAAGTGGGAGCATTCTGCAGGCGAGTGTTCCCGTGTTCTACCTGAACACGTGCTGCACGGCTTGGTATAGAATTTAGTGGACTTGATTCTGTAGCAAAGAAATGAATTGTAAATATATGAGAGGAACACATATGAAAAAGTGCAGATGGACAGACAGACAGACAGACAGACAAACAGGTTGGTAGGTAGGTAAGTAGGTGGATGGATGCATGGATGGATGGATAATCAGATAGATACAACCAGAAGAATTGAGTTCGTTTTATTTTATGAAAATATAAGTGATTATTATGGTATTTAAATTGACCTTTTCAAATGAAGAAATTTGTTGCACTTAAAGTGGTGGGGAGAAGATTATGAATGATGAGGAGGAGGCAAGGATTTGGAAACAAACGCCTTTGCCTTATTTGAAAACTCTGCCAGGGCATTTACTTCTACAAGCTCACGGACCTATCGAAGAACAGGTTCAATATTAAAATTACTGCCTACTGAATATAAATATATTTCTTTAGTTCTCGGATCGTGCATTTAATGCTATAAATAATTTACTCATTATTATTGAAAGCGGCGACTCCTCTTCTGCATGGAACATCTTCTTCCATTGCCAGGAACATTATCGTGATCCCAGCAGGTTCTTTGCGTATGGGTCCCATAGTATAGAGGGAGGGGCCAACTTACGATCAATAGTAATAATAATAACCCGGTAAAACTCCGTAAATCAACAGTTATATAAGCCCGGTTTTTATTAAAACCCATTATTTTTCGAGAAACCCCCACGGCTCATGCATTTCTCTCTTGTTCTCCCGCTTGTGCCCGTGTCGGTCCCCAACACCTCTATAGTCTGTATCGTCGCTGTGCGGAAATATGCGAGCAATGAGTTCCCAGAGCATGCCACTGTCCTCAGGGATCGTCGCTCGCTATGCTCAAGACTTGAGGAATGACAAATTTTCTCACTCCACGTCTCACACTTCTGTTTTTCCCCCTGCCGTGAATATTTCCCTAGGCGTCGTTACAGCTACCGGATGCTCATCTCGTGGAAAAGTGCCAAGGGCACTCACGTCGGACTGCTCCGAGTCGTTGTTTGGTCACTTCACAGTGGGATATTCCTTTCCTCTCCACCCTTTCAACTGTGACAGCTTGTTTTAATCAGTGAGCCAAGTGGTGAATACTGTTAAAGGGGTTGGCAATTCTCCTGTTGTTATAAAGTACTACGGCAATGGCTCTGACCTGAAGGGAATAGGGGAAGGGCTGAAATTAAAAAGATAACACGCAAATAAAATAACTTTTCTGCCAGTGTGCTGGGAATACTGTACAGGCCACATACTATTACGCGCGGAGGTACAAGGGGAAAAGGGGGGGAGAAATAAACAAAATGCGACGCAGTCTTACACTGTGTAGGTAACTGGACTACATTAAAATTAATTGCACTTACAACACAGATATACTTTCTTTGTCTATTTAGTGACTGGGCGAGAGATATTACATAATTTCTTTTTGTTTCTGGATTCTCTGCTGAACTCAGTCAATTCTGTTCCATCATACTGGAAGAAGGCTATACATACTTCAGAACTACGTTATGCAGACAAATTGTTTCAAATTTCGTAGTTAGTTAGTTAGTTATTAGAGAGGGTGGGTTTCCCCATGCACTTAGACCTGTAGTGGTCCATTGTGCTTCCCTCTATGATTTCTACCAGCCTCTATATCCTACCGGTATTGGTGCTTACCATCAGTCCCGCCCAGCCAGCGAGACCGGCTCTACTGGCTGAGAAGTATCTATAATGCTTCCCCCATCTACCGGAGGTATTAGTGACTGCTGTTGGACGGCAAACGTCCGCAATTTTGGCTCAGTGACCTCCTTTGGAGGTATGAGGTTCTTTTACGTGCCGTAAAGCTACGACACGGGACCCACGGCTTAAAGTCCCTCCCGGAGGACTTGTTCACTGAATTTTTCCGCCCTTAAAAATTCGACGACCTCCGCCGGGTATTTGAACCCGCGTACTACGAGTCATGAGGTGGGAACGTTACCTCTAGACTACGGAGGCCGCTTACAAATTTCGTAAATACGAGTACTTCACATGTTATGTTAGGGGGCTTCCAAATATCTCGGCAAATGTTGCAGTTGTCAACTGGGGTAGGGGGTCGGCAGCTCTCGTCCTCAGCATTCTACCCGGAGTATCCCCAGATGTAGCAGTCACACATTAAGTTCCATCCTTGTGAAATTAAGAACTAGAAAAACAGTTACACTACTCGTGTTTACAATAAGAATTTCGAAATTTCGATTCATTATAAGCGAACAGGCGGAAGTCATCAAGTTGTTGTTACATATCGCTGGAATTTATTGCAGTTTAGAATATCTTAATGTCCCTCCTACCGTGTTCTTAGATACAAAAAATATATCAAGGGAGAGAAAATTGTACAGTGGGCTGCGCCACAGCTCAAGCGGTTAGTCGCTAGCTTCCACCGCGGCAGCCTGGGTTCGATCTCGGGTCTGGTCAAGTGGGATTTGTGGTGGACAAAGTGGCGCTGGGGCAGGTTTTCTCCAAGTACTTCGGTTTCCTTTCCCAATCTTCATTCCACCAATTGCTCCACAATCACCCTCACCTATCATCTGGTGCTGGTACAATAGGCCAGAAGTGGCCGCAGTACAAGGGACTTAGGCCCACCCCACTAGCAACAAAAAAAGTTGTACAGTGCCTTCGTACATCAGAAATAGGGCTTCGTATTTGAATAAATTGCACATAAAGCAAGACATATTTTCATCGTCATTTTTCTCAAATGGCTGATAGATAATACAAAGTTACTTTTCTGTTTCCATTTAGTTATACCTCACTTCTGACGGCCCTACTCTTTCTTGTCTTGAAGTTATTTAACGACACTGCGCTAACTGCTTAAGATGTCTAACTGCGAAGAGGACATAACAGTGATTATGAGTGATGCTGTAGTATGAATTTGGTAGTGGTTTGTTTTTGAGGCACGTATTTCTAAACATGCATAAAGGGACTGCGAGACGTAACTGAGCAACGGCATAGTTGCCTGTATCCCGGCAGAAGTTCTAACACTAGACCTTCAGATTTTGAAGTTGGAGTGCTAACTACCACACCAAGGTGTTCAGCAAAGCTTCAGGAGGACGTGATGAAGAGAAACTACTATAAGGCTCGAGAAGAGTGTGCGAAGGCGCATCTAGCTCTGTGATTACGGTGCCACGTTGGGTAATAAGTTGCTATATTACTCGCGCGCTATCGTGGTACAGCTCAGCCGCCATCTGTGGAGACCCGGTCATTCGCTCAACAAAAAACGTGCTAGGAACAGTTTAAAAATAAGACAACAAAGCTTACAGTAAGAGGAAGCCAAAAAGTAGGGTAGTTCTGGATGAAGTTTTTGTGCTGATAGTATGGGTGTGTGGTGTTGGAGAAAGTTTTATTGCTTGTAGAATGCACCGGCTGTGCTGCTGAGCTCCTATGCTTCCTGACGTCAGGTCCTCGTATGACGCCTTGTGGTACCAGCGCTCGTATACTGTCTGTGTGCGTGTGTGTCTGGAAAGATTTTCTCATTTTGTCCGAAGAAGCTATGAAGAGTGAGGGTGTGAGACGGGGAGTAGGGACGTGAGGGCAGGGTAGCTATATTTGTCCAGAGGCTCTTTGGTTCATACGTGCCCCTCAACAGTGATCATCGCCATTGAAGAATACATTAATTGTGAACATATGAAGTAAATATACAACTGCGTGACATATTTTTTTCGCAATACAACAATTTAAAACCACCGCAAAATTGCTCACATATTCAGTTTCAAATGGAACAGTCCATTCTGGATGTATGTATAATAGATTTCTATACTGCTGTGACGTGTCTGCTGAAAGCCGGAATAGCAGAAGAAGAGGAGACGGCCGTTGCTAGGGAACGGCTCTGTAAAGAAATTTTTCCACAACAAGAAACTCACGTGACTGCAGTAACAAATTCATATGCAACATTAGGACAACTGTTAGAAGCTTACGACCGTTCAAGTGACTAAGGTGCTCTCGTAGCATAAGATATGTAAGATAGGCACGATCTGCTCTGTAAAGCCTGTACTGACAGAGGACTTGTGTGTAGCGCAAAAGGAAGAATTTTCACTAACATGTTATATGTGCGAAATGTACACTTGACGAAAGGCCAAGCGTATTCATAAGAGACAAACCTACCTTCTCATCAGAGAGGATGTTACATAAGGACTATTACTGCAACAGTTCATTTGAAAAAATCTCTGGTCGTGGGTCTCAAGGGGCCTGAAGCCAAGAAGAACTGATTGGAGGTAAACCGCCAGTCGTAAAGTAACTTTAACTTTGACCTTTAGGTCATGATAACCCCTGTGGAGGCGGTATCGAATATTTCCACCGTAGCCCTGCGAGTTGTAGGAGACGACGGAAAAGGAACCCAGTGCCTGGGGGCGTAATTGGGCTATCCTGTTCCTGGGAGATATAAATACGGGGATCTAGCCTTCCAAGTTCGTGGAGTCTCGTATCTGAGACAGTAAAATGTAGTCTCGAGTCCCGCGGGACTCGACCTGAGAGTGACTGAGCTGGCGAGGGCCAGCAGCGATTGTAAACGACACACCCAACGACAAGTGCTCAGTTGGAAAATAACATTTTTGGTTGTGAATCTCAAGGGGCTCGTCGCCAAGACGAACTGGTGGTAAACTTCGAGTCCTAAAGTAAATCTCGGTGTAATCTTCGACAAAAGGATTACATGAAGACTGCACATAGAAATGATTGAAGCCAAGGACTTGAGAATATTTATTAATATCTGCTCCCTATTCAAAGTGAGCGTTCAAGTGTCAATATTAAACCAACTTTCCACAAGACACTGATCAGCTCAGTAATGACTTATGATGAATTTTCAGCAGACATCTACCACTTAAAATTCCAATGTCTGCAAAACAAGTTTTTGCGCACCACTGAAAATTATCCAGACCGTATCAGTTCTCGATTTGCACACGCCTTTCATTGTTCCGTATGTAGCGTAAGATAAGTAAGGCAAGCAGGATCTGCTTCGCAAAGCCTGAACTGAAGGAAGACTTGTACGTGTATATGGTGCAAAAGGAAGAATTTTCAATAGCATGTTCAAGTGCCCTATACGTACACTCAACAAAGGCCAAGCCTAGTCATAAGAGGCAAACTCATCCTCTCGTCAGAGAGGATGTCATATAGGTATTATGACCCTAAGGATTCAGCAAAAAATATCTCTGGCCATGGGCCTCAAGGGGCTTTGCTCCAAAGAGAACTGATTGGTGGTAAACCGCTTGTCGTGAAATAACTGTGACTTTGACTCTGACTTTGAGGTCATGAGTGCCACAGCGACAAAACCGGAAGTGCCTGATAGTAATAAAATCTGGTCCTGGGCCCCAGATGGGGCTTGACCCCAAGACTGACTGGCCGACTGAACGTCGGTTATAATGTGACTTTGATTCTGTCTTTGAATTTGAGGTCATGAGTTACCGTCATGAGTTAGATGTGTGAGGATCGGAAGCCGGCGAGGACAGGAGACGTTGAGCAACGGAAGCAGAGAGCGGTGTTGGGAGCCGCTACCAAGCATCGCTTAGTGAAGACACAGCAGACTGAGACGACTTGGCGCGTGCTGTAGTGAATTGTAGAGTTCGTGAATTCGCCATAGCGCTATAATTATTTGTAATTTCTGTTTGTAAGATTCTAGTAAAACCAATTACTAACCAACACCCGTCTCTAGTCACGAAACGCTTGACAGTACATCTGTGGAGGACTGTTAAAACTAACTATGGAACACACACAATTTCGTCACGAATTTAGAGTGTCATGTCACGAAATAAAATGTGCTAGAAAAGTTTTACCGCACACCGTGACACACGTGACTTCAGCACGGTCAATGAAGTGCCTGTCTAGAGGTGCACAGTGGGATACAGATTTCAGCAGACCAGGGACTTTTGAAGAGTCCTATCTTCTGGGATGTAACGCCGCGTGGTCTGTTGAAAGTCAACTGATGTTTCAGAGAAACAAATGACATCCTTCTTTGACTCTTCAGGCTACCTACTTCTTGTTGGGTCCTTCCTTGGCTTATTCTTCGATCCTGAATATTCAGGTGATATGTATCGCCGAAACGTCTGTTGAATTTCAGCGGTACACAAGGCTCTATATACCAGAAGATAGGACTTTTCATAACCAGCGCTGTGAGAACCTCAAACCGTACAGGGGCTCTCTGTGACCGCACCCGTACGGGCTCTGGGGTCATTCATGTCTTAACGGCCGTGTAAGGCTCCTTCAGTGGGTTGAAGCTGCCGGTGCGAAGCCGAGCAACCCTCTCCGTCCATCGCTGATGTTGATAATGAGTGATGGTTTACTTCGACTCATCAGTGCGTCTTGATTGCGTGGTGCTTAAGCAAAGAACAAATTTAAAATATGACCTCGAATCGCGGTCCCAGATCTGTTTATTATTTCCAGTCAGAGGTCCCGAAAGTGTAATTATTTTTAATGTTTTATTATAATGGCAGCAAATGACGTTTCCTAAGTTTCACACGATGTTTTGTAAGTATCTTCAGTTTTCTTGCAACATTAATTATACTTTTACCTCTCATCACCAGAATAAAAACAAAATACCTTATATGCCTAAACATAGTTACTAAGGAATCATTCGGAAATGTGACAAGGTTTACATTTTTTTGGGAATGGCAGTAAACAATTAAATTTATATTTTTAACGAAATTAAGGACAGAATAAATTCGGTGAACACTTTCAGCAGTCCGACTCAAAAGCTTGTATTTTCCCATCTTCAATCTTTCCTTTCTCAATGGCTCCTTCAGCCCATTCAGGGCCCTGACCTCTTATTCAGTTCCGTAATCAATTTCCAGAGGCGGCAGGTCTCCTCGGACGAGTGATGAGCCCGTCGCAAGGCCGCTACGTGAACACAGGACTACTCAAACGCAGAATAAACGCATACACACACCAAACATCCATGACATGAGTGGGATTCGAACCCACGATCCCAGCGTCCGAGCGAACGAAGACAGTTCGTGCCTTAGACCGCGCTGCTGCTGTGACCAGCCCATCTTCAATCTACAAGTATAAATATTGAAATATCTAAAAGTAGAACTGCAATCTGTTATTCTTTACGGATGGGAAAATCTCATGCTCTAGGAGAAGTGTATGGAAGGCGGAAGTCTGAGAGCAATGTGACGTAGAAAATGTTTGATCTAATGAAAAGTAATGAACATAAGGACGAAGAGAATTACAGTCTGAAGATTCTCACAAAATATTATGACAGTGATGAAAATTAGGAAGACGTTGTTATGTAGCATGTATGGAGAGTAAGAAATACACACGGAAAATTTATTTGAAGAAACTAGAAGAAGAAAATCACTTGGAGGACACGGAAGTAGATGGAGCGATAATATTAAAATGTGTTCAAGAGAAATAGTAGGCTCTTTCGAACATTCATAAAATGCGGAAGAGAACTTAAATAGTTGAGTAACTGTTAGTTTTTGAAGAAGGGTTCCCTTCCATGCAGACTGTGAATACGGACTTGAACTAGTGGCTTGTGAGAGCATTCATCGGCGACGCACAGTAAACAAATAATTAGCCTCTGTTTTGATAACAGACGGGGAATTTTTGACCAGCTGAGTGACTGCGCTCTCTTCAAGAGAGACCACGGTTTGGTTTCATTAGTTGGAGTCGTTCCTTTCTTCTTTTTCCGCCGTTTATATCTGATCTTTATTCCATCTTTTATGTGTGTGTGTGAAACGTGTTCGGATAGCCTCAGCTGAGGATAGCGATAAGCTGCCGAACTCATTGCCCTGATGGAAGTAACGTATAATCTCGCGCAACTTGTCCGGCTCGGGTGCTTGGCGTGAAGTCTAACAGCGAGATACAGGCGTTCCCTTCTTTTTGCATTGTAGGCCTAGCTAATATAAGGTTCTTGCTGCAGTGCTCTTAAATTCATTTCCCCCGTTTGATCTTGTTTTATAGTACTTCAACTTTCTAAGCTTAAAGTCATAAAAATGTATTTTTTCATAAAATTTCTCTGAAAAAATACATTTTCTCATTTTGGCTAATAATTAATAGGGGTACAGCGACTGAGATATGATTCCTTATATGATTATAAAATATTTATGATTTTTTGGAGTCGTAACACATTGACTCATTAGCAATAAATCTCGAGGTATCACATTTAAAATATTCTGTGGTTTCATTTCTTTCATGACGCTGCACCAAGTGTAGATATCATGTACTTTAAAATAAAATAGAAAA
Organism: Cryptotermes secundus; assembly: GCF_002891405.2. Lineage (NCBI taxonomy): Eukaryota > Metazoa > Arthropoda > Insecta > Blattodea > Kalotermitidae > Cryptotermes > Cryptotermes secundus. Next base: position 4,745,575 of record NW_019730108.1, read on the forward strand.
GATTGTTCTAAAGAATTTTGACGATGGTGTATAATACTGAGAATTACTGCGTTTTTGAAGATTTTACATCGTCCTGTATTCTAGAAACTGGAAAACACGACGTTTCGGAACCTATACCTGTTTCTGTCCTCAGATAAGGAGGGAAGACACCTACTCAGTTAGGTCCCCTAGAAAGAGCAACCGAGTAGGTGTCTCTCACCTCCTTCACCTGAGAACGGAAACAGATCCAGGTTCCGAAACGTCGTGTTTTTTAGTCTCTATCGGGGGATGAAAAAAATAAAGAAGTCCAGTAATTCTTAAAATTAATAAGATATTATTCTTTCAGAATTTGCAGGGACGTGGATGGAAATGTTTTCTTATTTGTTTTAAGGCACTCTCTCTTAATTATCTCATTGATGAATTATCAGAACATCAGGATAAGTGATTGTCTGCCTCAGTACGAACCGGTCACATTAAAGAATCTCTGTTTTTTATGTAGGCACAGAATAATTATGAAGTAACTCTAAAAGGCTTTTAGGTATATAAATTTAGCAAGCGACATGAAGTGCTCGAGCTGTATCATGTCTGTCCTTTGGACTTGACTTCTCCGGACAATTTTATATCCACCAGGCCTCTGAACACAGAGCAGAGCACATCTGGAATTCCTTTATAAAAGACAGGCATCTGTCCAAGCTTGTGGACAGGACTGAGTTTAGAGGGAGAGGCAATTGAGTGTTTCCGTTTTAGACTGTTTAAGTATTACAGAAAAGCAGGTTATTTTCTAACCGAAATTTACTCTGAAACAGTACGTATCCAAAATTTTACTTCAGTCTGTTTCATATCACTTACGAAATGGTGCAAAATGCCGAGGAGCATTACTGACTATCTCACTTAACTCTAACTTCATCTTAAAGCGATGCAAAATGTTTTCAGAAATTACAATACGAAGACTGACCCGCGGCTCTGTAGCTGTTATATCTTTAGTGGAGGAAATCTCATTCTCAGATTCTCTAAGACGAAGGCACGACGGTGCGGTATATAAGAGTTACATTTGTAGCATAGTAAATGCCTCTTTTTCACTTAATTTCGAATCATGGCGGTATAACTGTTACATCTGCAGTGCATTCACTTTTACTCTATAATTTCTCTATAATTCTCTATAATAGATGAATTGTCACAAGAAAAAATCTTGGAAAACATTTACGTGTTGCAATTTAATTGCTCGTGAAAATATCGAATAAATATTTCAGACAAGCGAATTTTATAATTATTAATCAGTCAAGTATTTTAAGAGATCTATAATTCAGAATTACTGGGAGCTAGCGGTAGGTATAAATTGGTTTCGCAGCATTTTCCAATTAATCCTATGAATTGGATTTCTTGGACTTCGTTTGTTGGTTAGGTTTGTTGCATAAAATTTTCAACTCCTTTTCTACCTTAGTTTCAGGTCTGTGCATGGTTTATTATAATTTTTATTTTACATTCTTCCTGTTATCTCCCACTGACAAAGCCTGGTCTTATGTGTTTATATAGATGTAGTTATACTGACATGGGTTGTCCACCGATTGAGGTTAACTCATTCTGTCGGACCCAACAGAGTGGGAGTCTACCCATCATCTGAAGAAGGAAACAGATCCAGTTTCCGAAACGATGTGATATCTAGAGTCTACAATACCGGACGATGGACGAAGTCCAAACACCCAGAAATTATGAATGTAATACGCCATTACCAGAACGCTTCATAATGTATCCGTAGTCCTGCATGGAAACTTATATTTATTTAGAACAAGTTTACTTTCTTGTACTCTATACAAATGTCCTTTTTACTGAGCGTGTGCTATGAAACTGGTTCAGTTCTTCATAATATTAACAAAAGAAGCCCAATGAAACGTATTTCAGATGATTTCACGGGATTGTTTCTCCCCATTTCATATGCCGAGGAATGTCGGAAACTACTGCAGGGTTGCAGATGCATCACTGGTTACATTTCACAGAACATGTTTAATTACTGCTGGAACAATGTTATGGTGCGCTGTAAAACACACATATAGATGCATACAATTAGAGGGAGCCTAGTGTCGCGCGAAGGCTGTAAACTCGAACCGTGGAATGAAGTGCAGCTTTCGTATGATAAGAATTATTCACTTTGTTGTTATAAATTCCTCCATCAATTTTTCATTATGTTGAAACAGCGCCACTGTGTTCCAGACGGAAAATGAATAAAAAGGAAGAATTTATTCCAATTTGACTATTTTTAAACATCTTTCATACACACTGCAGGCAGTGGCGCAAATGTGTGAAGTCATTACTTTCAGCCAGAGTTTGTGTCTTTGAAACTACGAGACGGATTCCCTTTAACTTGGTACTGACGGTCTATATACTGTTTTTCTTGTGTCATTATTCATACCACTTAAAGGTACAGTGAGATGTCTGGATGTCTGAATAAAAACCCGTAAAAAATGAAAACAACGACAAAGCTTCGCAATGCGTTTAAAAATAAAATGTACTGCATGTGGGGCATGTAACGCTACATACTGCAAACTGGAGTCCGATAATCGCTCTGTCAGAACGAGAGAAATATACAGGTAACACTGGTTGTCTGTCACACCGGTACAAACAGGAAGTGTGCGATATTTCCGATATTTCCTGCTCTGTCTTTTATTTCTTTCCCCGCATATTGGAAATATCCTCTTACTGAGATAAGAGAGAAGTGCATAATAACTCTTGAGTTAACTAAAAAGTTTGTCAGAGGCAAAATAAGGGTTGAAATATCCACTTCAATGTAGAATATGCATATTTCTTCAATAGATTGCGATGTTATAATTTATATTACAGTATTGTCACGTGTATTAGTGACAATAGACGGGGTTTGGATTGGTGAATAGATTTGTTGACCACGCACAAGCCGTAACTCCAAACAACTATAAGAGTATTGCTGATTGCCACACTACAAACCGCTCCACGCTACCTATTCTCAATCTGCTTTCAGCAGCCTTTACTTGGTAACCGCTCCCAATAGTGGCCATTCCTGAGCAGTGTTTTCACTAGACCTTTCCTGGTAACGAATCTTAGAAAAGAAGGTTCTTCCTCTTCCGTTGCCCATTGGTTAACACTCTACAGCTTAACCCTCAACTGCACTGTAGCGCCAGTTTTCTTCAAGATAACACCTCGGCTCAGACCACACAGAAAACACAGCCTCTGTTTTTGACGAGGCATGTTTATTGAGCCGATGCATAGTAACGGAAGTTGTTCGATTGTTACTTGCATAGTCGTTGCCGTGGGAACGTGTTTAACGACTCGTTGCTCAGCAATGAACGTATATTCTGGTTTCACTATTCCGGCTTTCGGGCGTCATGTCGCGGTATTAAACCTTAGTCCTTGGGTTAATTTTTTCTCTTTCGGCTCTAAATGATTGCATCCTCTAGCTGAAATGTATTGTGTAAAAGCGATCGGCCTCGTATCCTGGAACTTCTATTCATGTATAACCGTTCAGCGTGGGCTAGTGTTCCCCTTCTTCAATGTGACGTTACTTTGTTTCAGGACAGAGACTTCTCATATCGCTTTAACAGGACGAGCAGGACCAGGGATCGGATCCACAGGATCAGAGAGGTTAGCAGGATGGATGCCATTGTAGGTTTTAAGTCCTGCTATAAATCGCTGCATGCCGATCACAGTGGCCGCGCGGTCTAAGGCATGTACTCCGGCCACGCCATAGCTCAGGCGGTTAGTCGCTTGCTTCCCACCGCGGCGGCCCGGGTTCGATCCCGGATCTAGTCAAATGGGATTTGTGGTGGACAAAGTGGCGCTGGGGCGGGTTTTCTACGAGTTCTTCAGTTTCCCCTGCCAATCTTCATTCCACCAAATTCTCCGTCATCATAATCACCCGGGGCAGGCTACAATAGGCCAATCAGTGGCCGCCGTGCCAAGTAAACCCAGTTGGACTCCACCCCCCCACTAAGCGAATAAAAAAAATTAAAGGCATGAACGTTCTTCGCTTGGGCAAGCGCTGGGATCGTGGGTTCGAATCCCACTTAAGGCATGGAAATCTATGTGATTTTATTCCATGTTTGTATATTTCTGTGTGTAGGTAGCGACCTAGTGACTTGCTGATCCCCCGTCCAAGAGGTCCTACTGACTGTATATAGGATTAAGAAACTAAGAAACGATCAAGGTCCAACAAAGGACTGTAGAGCCATAGACAGATCCCTGCAGAAATTCGTCGTAACGCAAAAACTGGGTTACACTGCACCAGCAAATTTAATAATCGCCTTAAAATGCTCATAATCACGTCCTCAGTCATTGTATAGAAAGTAAAATCAATTAAAAATCACAGTTGAGCAATTATGTACTGAATGAGCAACTATGCTAACTTGTTTTGCAGCTGAGTGCTTACTCGTATCTTCAAATTTGCATTTTATTTCTGAATTCCGAACTAAATTTTCGACGACTGCTTGCAAAATGAAACGTTTTCTCCTTTGCCCTGACCTACCGCGAAATATTAATAAGCTAGTCCTCATTAACTGTCTGCTGTAGTCCCGCTCACTATGAGGCTGATGTCTCTTGCCAGACGACTTACCAACTCCCAGTTCCTATAGAAGTAACATATCCTAAAACATTTAAGACATCCTCCATATTAGCACGGGACTCGCGGTGGCCTAGTTGGTTTAGGCACCATGCTATAAGCCGGAAGGTCGCTGGTTCGATTCCCGATAAGGTCATTGAATTTTTTAATTTACCTAATCCCTCCAGTCGCAGAATGACCCTTAGGACGACTCAGCCTCTAACAGAAATGAGTATCAGGAATCTTCCTGGGGGTAAAGGGCGGCCGGTGCGTAAGGCTGACAAACTGATCGCCATCTGTGAGCCAATTGTCAAGAAAATATGAGAACCTTGACGTCTCAGAACCCTATGGGCATCCTTGGCCTGTTGCAAGGAGAGCTTTACCTTTTTTACCTTTACAATATTACCAAATGAATGTAACGTATTCAGAGAGCGGTCATCGGGCCGTGCGTTAGGCGTAGAATTTCACGTAACACACTTTAGATGCTATTAGCTGAATCCAAGGAATATCCAAGTGTTCAGGATGTCGATCAGGCACTGTTACATTATTTTGAAGCGGCCGTGAGTAGTTGAGAATTTCCACACTTCTTCTAAAAGATGTAACCTTCCGAAATATTCTTCTCAAGGCTGTCTCCTCTCTCATCTCACGCTGGAGACAGTAGACATATGGCGATGTGTAATGTTGACAACGTAGGCAATACACGTACTCAGAGGGGTCCTACATCTCGAACAAAGGAAAAGCATAGGAATGGCCGAAGGTTTTTCCCACGACATCGAAGGATAATTTCAGATTTTATTGATATTAATTGACATTTTTAGTGAAACTGTTGTGTGTGAAAAATGGATCCTTTAGAGGTATAGTTGTTCTCCTTTGACGATGAATTGTCTCATCACAAGGACAGAAAGGCACAGAAAATTTGAGGACATATATGCCGGAAGCAGCGTCATCAGCAGCGACTTGAAGCACAAAGCAAATGATGCTGGAGATGGTTCAAGTTCGTATAGCAACAGGCGTGACCAGAGTGGTTTGAACGGCTGTTGTACTGCGACGTGGAAAGCAAATGGAAAAACTACCACATTATCACTTTTCATGGATAGTGTCTTTCCAAAAACAGAGATACTGTGTATGCGAGATGTTTCCTCTGGAGACAAAACAAACCGGAGGGGCAGATAGAAGTGCCCAGAAGAGGAGGAAGTAGACGTAAGAAGATGCTGGATGACCTTGGGGACAGAAAAGGATATTTTTATTTGAAGGACAAAGCTTGAGATCGCATTAAGTGGAGGAACAGTTTTGGAAGAGACCGTGGACCTGTCGTCCGACAGATTACTGATGAATGAATATCGTACCGTGCCCAGAACGTTAACAGGATTCTCGAAGACATAGCTGGAGTTGTGCAATGCTGCAATCACACAGTCACTGTGGACGGGCAGGATTCCTTGCTGTTGTGTGGTATTTGGTGAATGTATGAGGCAATATTAAGGGCCTATCGACTACTTAGTTCTAGCCACATATTGTGTTACAGAATTCCTTTTATATTATTCGAGTTGCAACAAGAATTAAGTGTAAAGCGATTTTCTGATTTTTCCAGTTTAGGGGATTGGAAAACATACTTTTAAGTAGAGAAAAAGATTTTATTTTATTCTAATTCTTGAGAATTTAATGGTAGCGCAGCTAGTCAGGATATTGCCTGATTTTCATGGTACCAGAATATTTATTATTGTGTTCGAAAGAAGCCCTCCACAAAATATTTTTAATGGCTCTTCCAGCTCATTCAGGGCCCTGGCCTCCTATTCAGTTCCATAATCATTATTACAGACGGTAGGACTGCTTGGATGAGTGATAAGCCACTTTAGTTTATAAATCACTGGTGCACTACATGTTTCGACTGATGTGATCAACGGGCGCTTCCAAAGTGATGCTGAAAACTGTTGCACCTCCGTCTACGAATGCATTCCAAATTATATTCTCTTTCATGCTCTCATGTGTCGTACGTTTGTGGTGCTGTGTGATTCCTCCTATGTGTCGTGTCCAGAAAAGTGAAATTTATGTTTTTATACAAGTTGCATGAGAGACTGCAGAATGGTTGACTTGAAACCGGAGGTTGATGAACAACTTTCCGTTCCTCCAAATTTTGCGGTAGAAAATTTGTATTTATGTCTCATTTATTCCTTGCCATTCTCATTCTCCTTGACATTGGGATCCTAGTAGTGTCTACTGAACAGCACACAGTGAAGTCCTTCATCCCCCTCCCTTTTCCCTCGTAAGTCTAAATTTTCATACTTAAAATGTGAAATGTAAAATTTGGTTATGGGTTCCTGGCAAATAACGTAATGGAGGAAAGGAAGTCCGGAAGATTCCAAGGCCGTGGCCATAGATACAGACGCAAGTAGCGCATAACGATGAAAGAGGAATGGAGCTTCATACTCGTACAAATCAATGCAGGAAAGTTGAAAGGCAGGATGTGCGTGTATATATAAATATATAAGTCAGAGTATACAAGCAACTAATTAAATTTTATTAGACCTGTATCCAAGGAATTTCAATTTGGAAATAGTTTTCGAAAACTTTTGCTTCTTTGAACGATGTTTCTATGTCGTAAGAATGTTGTTTAGAAATTAAAGTGCCCTTAAATTATCTGAAAATGGTTATGTTTTAAAGTATACACTTTAAGGCTGATAATCCTCTTAAGCTATCATACGTGCGTTTGCATTCTGCATACTCTAACTTGAATTGTGTGACTTTTATGTATTCCTTGGTCGAAGCCCACGAGATGAAAACAATAAGAACGGGACCGCGCTATCTGAATTTCCCGCATGTTCATTATGAAAACCAACTCCATGAAGTTGAGTATTTCTTGAGATGCCGCCAGTTCGTTTTAAAGAAATGTGCACTAAACTGAGGAGTTGGTTGAGGTTTGCAGGTAGTCTCGACGATATCCAGGCAGAATTTTTCTGATCAAGCTGCATAAACCCATACGCGAAGATGGAAGAAGTAATTTTGCCCAAGGCGACAACTTTGTAATTGGTTGAAAGAAAAAAGTAATTGCTTGGGAGGGACCCGTTTCTTGAAGGATGTTGCACTTGCGAACCCCCCCCCCCCCCCCCCACNTATTTTAATAAATAAGTCAATCAAATGACGTGACCAAAAATCAAAATTGGGTTCACGAAGGATAGAAGGCAGATAAAATTCAGAAAATGCTCTCTGCCGTTCAGTGTAGAATATTTTATTCCTCCTTCTCTTGTCTGTAAGCACTGAAATGTTGAAAGCAACAATTTTACCTCTTGGTTTGTATGATTGTAATACCTGGCCTTTCATATTGAGGAAAAAGCTGTGATTGAGGGCTTTTGAGAAGCGGGTTTTGTGGTAAATATTTGGACGTAGGATATGGAAAAGAAACAGGATGACTGAGAAACTTACTGATCTCTGAGGTCCGTAAACTGTACTGTAGCCCAGATCCCATTAGTGCAATCAAATCGATGAAGGTAGGGTGGGTGAGCAAGTAGCATGCATAGGTGGATGAGAAACATTTATAAACTAATTAATTGGAAAACTTTAATAGACGAAGTCACCTGAGAGACATATGAGATGGGGAGATAAATCGATTAAATTTAGGAAATTAATTTGTGAACTAGGTTCATGTATCGCACATTAGCTTCTGGTAATGAAATTTCGGGCTTTCTAAAAGAATTTTAATTTCTTGTTTACCGACAGAGTATCAGCTGCTCAAGATGAATTTTGTTCCATGGAATTAGTTAACAGCAAATGAGTTAAGTTAAGAAAACGACTGCAATACGGATTATGCATTATTTTGCAGTCTGTAGGAAGAAGAGAAATAAGTTAGTACTTGCTTGTGAAATATGAATTATAAGTTATCAACATATTGTGACGTATATACCCATTGCTAGGCAACGACTCGGTAAAAACATTCCCGCACAAGCGCTTTCTCGAAACATTAGAACTTCCATTGGTAGACAACAAATCAGCACACAAGCCTTCTCAATGTAAGTTTTGAGGTTTTCACGGCGATGACTATGAAGAAAGTCGTCTTCTGGGTTTAGGCGCCGTGTATTCTTCGTTTTGGCCGACGTTTCGGAGGATCGTATCGCCTCCATCTTCAGAGCAGTTGAATGGCATGGAATGCAGAGAGCAGTGGCTGTGGTGATAGGAAGTGCAGTAGCGAAATCCGCGCCGCTGGCTGTTTACGTAAGAGTGGATACAACATTGAGCAATATTTTCTACACGTTCCGTGCCGATAGGTTATGAGCGAGAAATAGTTTAGAGTCTAAATAAAGTCTAAAATTTAAAAGAAAATAAGGGTCTTAAACTTTTCGCTGGTGAAGCTGACGGCAGGTGACTAGACTGCCGTTGTAGCCGAAGATAAGTAAGATGGGCGTGATATGCTTTCCAAATCCTGTACTGACAGAGCACTAATGCGTACTGCAAAAAGAAGACTTTTTAATAATATGCTGTATTGCTATATTCAAACCCCGTCTATTATGAGCCATACACGCGGCAATACAAAATATATGCAGGTTTCAGGGTGTCTAAAAATGTGATGAAAAGTACTAGTACATACTCACTAGGGAGAACAAATAATTGAGATCATGTTTCTAAGACGTGTTTATATTTACAATTAAATCTTCTCTAAAACCAGTTACAAACGTTTTGTTATTTTATGTGTATTGAAACATTAAGAATACTTATATACTGGAGTATCGGTCTAAATTAATTAGCATCTGCCCTCGACGTATCTCTAGGACATGTATAATAACCTGAACATAACACTACAGACATTGAGAAAGTGAATGAGGTTGCTACTAGAGGCCCGCCGTCATCGAACTTATAGAAGTATTACTCTTTAGCCCTTCTATACAGAGTGGCACTGCCTACTTTAATAATATCAAGAACATTGTATTTTGCCCACATAGAACATTTTGTTTTCTGTGTAATTCTCAGCATAAATAGGTCTTTCTTACCTAATTATAATTAACCAGTTGGACTTTGTAAATTAGATGTGGTAGGTTTTCTGTTGGGGGCACACAATAGCGAGTTGGGTTGAGGCACTATGCTATAAGCCCGGAAGGTTGCAGTTTCGATTCCCCATGAGGTAATTGCATTTTTCATTGACCTAATCCAGCCGCAGTATGGCCCTAGGGTCGACTCAGCCTCTAACAGAAATGAGTACCAGGAATCTTCCTGGAAGGTAAAGGGCGACCGGCACGTAAGGCTGACAAACTCACCTCCATCTGTGAATCGATTGTCTAGTCTACACAGTTTGGGAGCCTCGACGTCTCACAACCCTATAGGCCTCCGTGGCGTGTTAGACGGATAAATTCTTTTACTTTAGATTTTCTGTGAGGTAGGGATGAATGTTTAAGTAATGTTCACATTAATTTCAGATTTCAAAGAGTCGTTTGATTTCTTCATTAACCGATCTTGATGTGAAATAGTTCCGTCAGTTATACACAAGAACGTTCTGATAATATTTTAAAAAATCTTTCGAAATCAAGCCACTGCGAATATTTTAATTTATATAAATACTCGTGTTTGATGAATTAAGTATAATGCGTATTTGCTTCTATAATCCGTCTGAAGCCAGACTCATTTGGAAAACAATTACGCAGGTGCGTGTCTATGTTTGTCTCTTTGTGTCCATGTGTCTCTTTGTTGAATTACAAATGACATAATTACAGTAACAGTTTCCTTTCTAATTTGGTGTGAATTACAAAGTATATGAAGACACCTCCCTATTGGAAATTCCTGTCTCATTATTTCAAACAGAATAACATGTCGGCAGTGTGAACGACAATGTCGTCTTACGATTTATGATTTATAAACGTTTATACAGATCCTTAAGAGGTAGAAAACTAGAACTGAACACTAGAATGTTGAGTTTTACGTTATGAAATTTTGTATGCCTAAATTTCAAGTTGAATTTAGCGGAATGCATTTGCACATTTCAATTAGAAAATGAATTTCCGGTATGGGCCCGGCAGGCAATAAAATAATTATCCGTATTACACCTTGTAGACATTAATTTAAAATTGAATTCGTCAGTATTCCCTTGCAAATTTTAATTGGAAATTGATTTTTCCGAATTTCACATTTCAGACATCAATTAAAAACCAAATTTTCTGGAATGCATCTTGCAGATATCGTCTGTTGTTTGTTTCTTCAGATTGCGCCTTTGAAATATTGAGAAAAAATTCAAATTTTAATTCACGCCTTTGAAAATAAAATTAATTTTTATGAAATGCACATTATGGACATGAAATTAAAAGTGAATTTTCTGTCGACACCAGTTTTCTATGGAGATCAATTTTATATACAGTTTCTTCGAAATTTCCCTGTAGATGTCGGTTTGAGCCATGAAGCTTCTAAGGACGTCAGTATATTTTGGACATATAATTGTTGTCATGCATAACTGCATACTGGGGGTTTTATTGTGCACTTCGCAGATGTTAATTGTGTATTGAATTTCGCGATGTATCCTTTTGAGATAGAAATTCTGTTCTGAATTTCTGAAGGTTGTTCTTAGACACTCATTGCAGGGTAAATAAATTTAGGGTGTGGTATTGTAATTATGCCTTACAGAAATGGATGCAAATTCCCACGTAGAAATGATACATTAGGTGCACTCAATTTGACCTTGAGGTGCACGCTATAGTTTAGTTAGTTGAGGCACTATGCTACAAGCCGCGGGTTCGGTTCCGGATGTCATTGGATTTTTAAGTTGACCTAATCCTTCCAGTCGTACTGTCGCTCTGAGGTTGATCCATCCTGTACAGAAGTGAGTACCAGGAATATTCCTGGCCTGAGCGTGAAGCTGGCAACCTCACCTCTGTCTGTGAGCCGATTTCTGGAAAGTGTGGGAACCTCGACATCGCACAACCGTATGGGCCTCCACGGCCTGTTAAAGGGATAGCTTTACCTTTTTAAAAGTTATGTAGAGCCATAGATAAATAAATGGATAGGTAGGTAGGTAGTTTGGTAGATAGATAGATATTCGTAAATCTTGACCTTAATAAGGTCAGTATACATTTGGCACCGTGAATACCAACCTGGGCTCTGCTTTGCGACACTTATCATGCAAGGCTTTTGTTAATATTTTGTTGTTGTGGGTAAAGGCCGAGGGAAGGACAAAGAGAGGGGTAAAAAGCGAGTGTTTGTATTTGGGCGACTGGGTGCTAATGAAGCAATGATACTCATGAGGCCTGGAATTGACAAGCAGTCATTTGAACAGGCGTGTGAGATTTCCGAATGGAAAAAATTGTTTTTTTTAATAGCCCGACTTTCTACCGGGCAGTGAGACAGGCTACAGGCTTTTGTCTATCACATATGAAGTATTAGCCGGAGAATAGCAATTTAAAAACACACAGTGTTGGGTGATGGGCGAGGGGGGAGGGGAGGGAGGGGAAGGGAGTAGTGGCAAGTATCGGCTAATGTGGCCATGACAGCTTCAAGTAGATCCATGTTCCTCTTGTTTATTTGTTAATGACACTTTCATTACGACGGTCAGCTTCCCTCACATTGGCAGCCTACCCATTGCATTTGATTAAATACCACATGGCGCGCAGTACCAGTGTAAAATAGCCGAGTTCCCTTTGCCAAAATAATTAACTGGGTTATGCAGTTAGTAATATCGCCAGGCAGTATTTTTAATTTATCTGTTAAAGGATCCACATTTTAACGCATAACTGTCTTTCCCCCACGCCATTACAGTGCATATCTCAGTAACCGCAACGTCATAAGGACATGTATGCCTTTAAAAGACTATATATACATAGTTCAGTTCAGTAATCACTAGAATTTCAGATCATGGTGCTCGTGTGGTCTAAGGCATGAACAGTCTATGCTAACTCGAACGCTGGGAACCTGGGTTCGAATCCCAGTCAAAGCTATGGATGTCTGTGTGTGTGCGTTTATACTGTGTTCGTGTTGTCCTGTGTGTAGGTAACGGCCTTGTGACGGGCTGATCACACGACCAAGGAGTCCCACGATCTGTGTAAAAAAGATTAAGAAACTGAGAAAGAGACCATGGCCCAACAAAGGCTGTAGAACCATTGGTGAATGAAAAAGAAGTAAAAAAAGTTAAGGTATCCCTGTACCAGGCCGTGAATGCCCATAAGGTTGTGAGACGTTGAGGTTCCCACATTATCTAGACAATCGGCTCAAAGATGGCGGTAAGGTTGTCAGCCTTACGCGCCTGCCGCGCTTTACTCTCCAGGAAAATTAATTAATTCCTGGTACTCATTTCTGTTAGACTCTGAGTGAACCCCCAGGGCCATAGTGCGTCTGGAAGGATTAGGTCAATTGAAACAATCCAATGACCTCATCGGGATTTGAACCCGCGACCTTCCAGCTTGTAGTGTTGCCCCTCAACCAAACTACGCTACAATGAAAGAAATGAAAATGAGCAGAACTGAATTTCCCAAGAACATACAAGTTAAAATGCTGTTTAATAACACAGGAGAATCTTCTGATAAGAAATGTGTAATAGATTCCGATACATAGAAGGGAGACGGAGACAGCGCTTAGTTACTAAGCCTCATGTTGTAGAAGTTGTCACAGAAAGGAGACGGAGACAGCCCATAGTTACTGAGCCTCATGTTGTAGAAGTTGTCACATAGAAGGGAGACGGAGACAGCGCTTAGTTCCTGTGCCTCATGTTGTAAAAGTTGTCACATAGAAGGGAGACGGAGACAGCGCTTAGTTACTGAGCCTCAAATTGTAGAAGTTGTCACATATAAGGGAGACGGAGACAACGCTTAGTTACTGAGCCTCATGTTGTAGAAGTCACATAGAAGGGAGACGGAGGCAGCGCTTAGTTACTGAGCCTCATGTTGTAGAAGTTGTCACATAGAAGGGAGACGAAGACAGCGCTTAGTTACTGAGCCTCATGTGGAAGAAGTTGTCACATAGAAGGGAGACGGAGACAGCGCTTAGTTACTGAGCCTCAAATTGTAGAAGTTGTCACATATAAGGGAGACGGAGACAACGCTTAGTTACTGAGCCTCATGTTGTAGAAGTTGTCACATAGAAGGGAGACGGAGACAGCACTTAGTTACTGAGCCTTATGTTGTAGAAGTTGTCACAGAAGGGAGACGGAGACAGCGCTTAGTTACTGAGCCTCATGTTGTAAAGTTGTCACCATTGTCTCTTTTCAATCATATTCCAAAGGTCCACATCTTGGATGCACAATGCGAGACCGTCTGTCTTGACTTCGGATTGTGTGGTTACTCTGAGCCCATCTAGAGAACGGGAGAAATATTATTTTAAAATCGATAATTTTCTCTTCAAATCCTTCCGAAAACACTATCAATGAACACCTATTTCAGCACTGTATGACGTCCAGGATTACGAAATAGCAATCACTGCAAGGTTTCCCGCTCTTTTGGCTGGGGTCATACGTTGTTATCTTCAGTATTTCTAGGCGCATTCCAAAATAATGTTTTGAATACGCAGAAGCTGCCATTTCCTTCCATGAACATTAAGAAATCACCAGAAATTTGGGTGAAATATACCACTGCTGGTCGTTTTCCTCAGTTACAATTCAATTCACTCACAATCGTCACATCATTTCAAGCCTTTGCTGCATAATAACCGCATCCTTGAGGTAACTGATACACCTTCTTACAGATCATATCACACATTTCTGGTTGTATTATACACTGTAGGAAGAAAAGAATATCATTCCCTACGCCTTCCACTCATGCCACTGGTCCCAATCCTGAGCCAGATCAATCCAATCAATACCATCCCATTCTATCTCTCTAAGATCCAATTTAATATTGTCCACTTACCTACGCCTTGCTCTTCCCAGTGGTCTCTTTTCTTCTGGCTTTCCCACCAATATCCTATACGCATTCCTCGTCTCCTCCATTCGTGCTACATGAACTACCCACCTCATCCTCCTTGACTTAATCATTCTAATTATACTTGGCGAAGAGTACAAGTTATGAAGCTCCTCATTATGCAGCTTTCTCCAACCTCCTGTCACTTAATTTCTCTTCGGTCCAAATATTCTCTTCAACAACCTGTTCTCAAACACCCTCAGTCTACGTTCCTCCCTTAATGTCAGAGATCAAGTTTCACACCAATACAGAACCACAGGCAAAATTATAGTTTTGTATATTCTAATTTTTATGTTTTTGGACAGCAGACGAGAAGACAAGTTTCTGGACTGAATGGTAGCAAGCATTACCCGAGTTCAACCTCCTCTTAATTTCCTCCTGAATCAGGTTTCGGTCTATTATCGTTGTTCCCAAATATCTGAACCCTGCCACATTTACTGTACGTTTCGTTTAAACACATTTTAATCCACCTATCTAGTTTCATGGGTATCCCAAACTCTATCAGAATATTGTACAATACTTCCCTCCTAAGTGAATCGTAAGCTTTCTTGAAGTCTATGAATAGCTGATGTACTGTCTCATCGTACTCCCATTTTTTCTCCAATATCTGACGAATGCAAAAGTTCTGATCTGTAGTTGATCTGTAGTTGATCGAAACCCATACTGATGATCACCAATAATTTCATCTATATATGCACTTAACCTTGAAAGAAGAATATTGGATAACATTTTGTGTTAAGTTGATAGCAGTGATATCCCCCGATAATTACTACAGTCAGCTTTATCACCCTTCTTGTGAACTGGTACAATAATAGACTCCTTCCACTGGTTAGGAAATTTTTCCTTATGCCAAATAGAAGTAATTAGATTGTGCAGCTTAGAACGTAATATTTCGTCTCCTGCATGAATAAATTCTGCCGGAATTTGATCACTACCTGGCGATTTATACCTTTTCAATTTTACAATAGCACTTCCAACCTCAAAAGGGCTGTGATCAGGTATTAACGGCTCAGCTGTATACACTTCTGTCTGCCTAACATCACTGACCCTATGTACATTCTATAAGTGAGAGAAGTAGTTCCTCCACCTATTCGAAGTGTTGTGGGAATCTGCAAGCAGATCACCAATCTTATCCTTCACTAAATTGCTGCTAGGCTGGTAACCCCTCTTAAAGTCATTTATTCCTCTATACAGGTCTCTAATGTTTTTGTTCTTACTGTTCATTGCAAGCTCATAATTTTGTCTTTCAGATATTCTCTCTTTTTGTTCCTGAAATTTCTGCTGGTTTTACGTGTTATATTGTTCAGATTATCCCTATGTATTTCGCTTGGATCCTGTAACTGTTGCAGTTTGGCTTGTTTTCTTTGGTCTAGTAATTCTGAGAAACATTCATCGAACCATGGTTTATGCTTCTTCGGTTCATAATAACCTAGACTCTCTTTGGCAGACATTTTTATATTCTCTCTAATAGTTTCCCAAGTTTTATTAACATTCACCTCAGTGACCAAGTTTTCAAAGGCTGCGAACCTATTTGAGATTTCAACACAATACTGCTCTTTACCCTCTACCTCATTTAATTTCTTGAGATTTACCCTCTCCATGTGAAATCTGTGCGTGTTGTTTGTTTGCTCACTGCCAGTCTTTCCCTAAATTTTGCCTCCACCAGTTAGTGGTCAGTATCACAATCTGCTGCCCTGAATGATCGGACATCAGATATACTTGAGTACCGTCTCCTACCTATCAAAATATGGTCGATCTGATTGTGTACCTTCCCATCAGGAGATGTCCTATTAAATTTATGCATGTTACGATGTGGGAACATTGTACTTGTAACCGTAAGACTTTTTGATGTGGCAAAGTTTACTACTCCATTATCATTACTAATTTCTTGCAAACTCTCATTCCCAATTGTTGGTTTGAAAATGTCTTCCCTCCATACTTGGCATTGAAGTCTCCTAACAGAATTTTAATAGGGTACTTCGGGAATATATCAAATACATGTTCGTTCTTCGTAGAATCTATCCTTTATGTCATCAATTTTATCTTCTGTTGGGGCGTGAACATTCATAACAATGATATCACACCAGCGAACTTTTAGTATTATATATGATATCCTATCACTAGCAAACTCTACCCACTTAACTGCTGATATGGTTCTCTTATGGACGATAAAAGCTGTACCTAATTCATCATTTTCATTCCCCTTTCCATAGAAAAATGCATAGTCTCCTGCTGGTGCGATGCCACCTCCATCCCATCTGACCTCCTGTACTCCCGCCAAATCTAACTTATATTTTAAGATTTCTTCTGCCACTGCCCTGAGCGAACCTGCCCTAAACTAACTTCTTACATCTCAAGTGCCAAATCTCATATCCATTTTCATTAGCTTGGGTCATTTATCCAAGGAATCCGTCCAGGTCCAAGGCTTTGTGTTCATTTTCGTAGCATACTTATTTTTTACGGTGAGGAGTTGTTTGCCCCACACCCAACCCCCAAGCTGGAGGACATCCCTTGTCGGCTGTCCGCGACTGCTTATTCAATATATTCACAGCTTCCCTCCATACCTGGAAGGCGTTTCCTCCATCCGCAACCTGAGGACGCGCCATGCCGCGGTGACAAAAGACCCACCTAACATGGTTCAAGACCCACTACTGCTCAGAAAATCTGGTAGTGCCAGGAGTCGAAGCCGGGACCTCTGGATCTGTAGCCAGGAACTCTGACCATTTGACCACAGAGAGGAGACAGTAATTTAAGTGAGCAGATAATAATCGCACAGAGAGTTTACAAAATTCCCAATACTTAACTTTTCATTGGATCCTATCCTGGTTCGTATGAATCTAGCTGACACCGTCGCACCTTGTTTCTCTAAGCAAGACCCGTAGAAGTACTCTTAATCAAAGGTTATAATTTTAGCTTGTTTCCTTTGCTTTTATTCATTCATAAGTTCGTTTTGTATTTTCGTGTATAGTAATCTCCATAGGACATAGAAATTAAAAATTCAGATTGTTCTACTTTAATTCTAAAAAAAATTGGGTAATTTTGCATGACACTCCTTACTCTGCACGGTGGTGCGAATCAGCCCCTTGAGCCATATAAATGGCCCCCCTCCCCAGGAAATTTCCCCATCTCCTAGTCAGTCTGGTAACACTGGTAGCAGCTACCGTACATGAAGGAGTCCCGTGTAGAGTACAATATATACTCGCACTGGTAATTGATTAGCCCCCTCATCCCTATATATGGCTGCCGTCAATTGCAGCGACTGCCCAAAACCCTGCAGGGCATCTCAACTGCACCGACCCCATCCTACTAGGAGTGAGGTCAGATGCTAATTTAGAGATTCTTGAAATAAACCGGGGTTTAGGAAAACTAAACGTTCATCTCAGAATAAGGGATGCCTTGATCAGGTTTATTTGTTAGTGCAAAGCTATTTCACTGCTTCGTATCCAGAAGTTTCCGGGTTCGCACATCGGCTCAGTGATAGTATCTGGAAAAGCATTTCAGTGCTGTTAGTCAGCATTTTTAGGCAAATGCTGGTAAAGTTCTTCTCCCTTTCTTTTTAAATTCATAATTTGACGCAACATAATCTATGCAGTTGAAGGACTATTGAGCTTAATCAGTACTAGAGTTCCCACAAAGAATACCGCAGAAATCTGTCGGAATACACAGAATATAACTAAAGAAAATTATTTGCAGTACTGCAAATCTTGGTGGGACATAATTTGTATGTCCTATTTCACACAGACGTACATCTGGTTACTATTTGTTATGAATATATAAATTAAAAATATTATAATCTAATTCATAGTTGACGATTATAAATTATGTATAATTAAAGATGTGTCTGTAACAAGTGAATATTCCGTAAGAATGTATTATTTTAATTATTGCTAAACTTAGTGATAGCATCTTGTGTTGGTTCAACTGTAACGAAGTGAGTTAAAAAGATAATGAAAAGCTAAAGTTCTTCCTGTAACAGGCCGTGAAGGCCCACAGGGTTGTGAAACGTCGAGACTTCCACAACTGCCAGGCAATTGGCTCACAGCTGGCGGTAAGGTTGTCAGCCTTACACGCCGGCCACCTTTTATACCCCCTCCCCCTTCCCCAGGAAGATCCGTAGTACTCAATTCTGTTAGAGGCTGAGTGGACCCTAGGGCCATAGTGCGGTTGGAAAGATTAGGTTAATTGAAAAATCCAAAAAACTCAAGGGAATCGAACCCCCGACTTTCCAGTCCGTAGCTTAGTGCCTCAACCAACTGCGCTACCCCGGGCCCCCCAGTAAAGTGAGTTGAAGTGAGCGAAATTTTATGTTATTGCTGATATTTGAAAATCTTTCAGTAATGTTAAAAGGCGCCTGTATGCATTTACTGGTGAATTCCAAACTGTTCTGCATTCTGATCCGAGATACTGTTTTGCGTTTTAATTGAAATCCATGTTTTGTTTCAACGAATACTTTTAAAATCGTGCTTAATCCCTATGGAAATTAAAGCCAACTTTGCAGGACTCTCAGAAGTGTACGTGTACCACACAGTGCTCTCTGGCTACAGAAACCGCAGTTGAGGTGCGGGATAGGCTGAACACTGCTACCAGAATCCAAGAAGTCGCTTAAATCATCCCACATCCTCACAGTCTATTTTCTAAGATTAATATATTTTTTCTGCAGTTTTCTTAGTTATCATTCTTCTAACAAGATTTTAATAGTCGTACAGTTAATGTCCTGTATACGATACATTGGAATACTATTGCATAAACTGAACCTGCTGCGAAAACATGAACTCCACACAACGTCGAGTCTCGACAGAGTAAGAGTTTGGAAATGCAAGGCGAGCACAATGGTCGGCCCATATAAAACATGAACCGTTTTCGCTCGCTCGAACACTGAGATCATGTGTTCAGATCTCACTCGAGGCGTGTCTGTCTGTCTACCTGTGCGTTTATTCTGTTTTTGTATTTTTTTGTGTGTAGGTAAAGGCATTGAGACTGGCTGATCCCCCATCCAAGGAGTCCTACCGACTGTGTATAGATTTAAAAATTTGAAAATAGCGGACAAGGTTCAAAGGACTATAGAGGCATCTATATATTGAGAGAGAGAGAGAGAGCATGGAGGCGCAAAAGTAAAGGAAGTATTAGTGATTGAAATCTAATAATTAAATTGATTCAGTGTTTGCTAGCACCGGCGCGCTTAATCCGGAACCGAGGCCCTCAGAGAGGTGGAAATGAAGAATATTATTTTCTGGGATATAACGCAGTATAGTCCGTTAGGCGCCCACTTAAGTTGGAAGAAACGTACTATTTTCATCTTCCGGGTCGAAGAGAAGGCCAAGAAACAAATCAGCAAGAAGCAGAATTTCTTGTACATAATGTTCCTGACAGGACTTCTGCATTCTATGAGTCTACTATTTCAAAAAGAAGACGTTACGGAAATGGGATTTGTTTATCATCAGGCGAAAAAATAATATGCTGTCTCTAGCTTCCCCCGAAACGTCGGCATATATCTACCTGACTACACGCCATCATGCCCAAGAAGACCGCTGTAATAAGCTCATATCTTATATATATTATTTTTGCAGGCGTCTACCTGTTTTTATATCACTTGGGTCTGGTGTCTGCGGAAGGGTGAGTGGATAACTAACACAGCCTACGGTCCAGAAAGCGAAGAATGCATTAACCGAATTGATCATGATCTAGAAGCGTCCGTCCCTGAATTACAAGCTCAAAAGCTACTGTGACGCACAATGAGGGCGCGATGGTGAATAAATAAATCACTTCATTAACTTTGCTGGAATGAATGGTCGCCTAGCAAATGGAGCGAACAAATAAACAGTTCAGTGAAACATGACCTGATCTATGTATTGGATATTGCATGGATGTTTCTTTTTACTATGGTCAAATGTTTAAACAAGTGCTAAATTATAATACATTATGAACAAATTAATAAATTGACAATTGATGTAAATAACGTTTAATGGCAAGTCTCATGATTGCGCAGTAACACTATAATGGTTACATCGATTGGCGCATCTATCGCAGTGCCAATTAGTGCATTTAGTGGCCAAATGAAATCCTCTCTTTCCGTAAAACAGTGCCGTGTCTTCAACCAGCCTGCCAAACTGAATCTGTGTGTAGCTCAGTTTGCAGTATGTGAACATGCGAGGGATTTTTCTCTTGTTTCACTCGTTACGAAACATGGACAGTTTTGAATAACTAAAAAAAAATTATTCCACTCTGTCAAGTGTAATATTGGCATGTGCAGGAGCTTAGCGTTACTTATGGACGGGTTTCGGATTGGATGATTGGATTTATTGACACCTTATACACACCACTCTGACTACAAGCAAGAAGGTGCTATCGCCGGTCTACACACCTTGCAGTTCACCATTACACACGCACTACGGTCCTCAGTCTTCACTAATCGTGTCCTGGGAACGGATTTATAACAGTCTCACTGTAATTTCAAATCACACATGAAGACTTCTCTTAACAGCTTAATTCCTGTGTCGCCATCATTCTGCAGCTGCCATCTCAATTCAGTTCCTCTGCTCCCAAGCTCATAGCACTACAGGCTGGTGTCTCGAAACTCGACTGACTGCTCTCCACTGAACTCTCTTCGTAACCACTTTGCACGGACCACGCAGGAAATATAGCTTCTCTATTCTTTGGAAGGCATGGTTGCAGCTCAATTCCATAGCAACGGAAATTATTCGATTGTTGCTTGCGTATTCGTTTGCCGCGGGAATGTGTTTACCGAGCCGTTGTCTAGCAATGAACGTCTATTCTGCCTTCGCTATTTCGGCTTTAGGGCATTATATCACAATATTTTAAAGCTTAGGGTGGGGACTGGGGGAAAATCGTGCATTCTGTACCTCATCATTATTTGAATATAAAGACCAGTTTCGCGCCTGTGAGCCTAGGGGAAGATCTCATGGTACTTATCCGATAAGAAGCCAGATGTAATGGTCTAAGCATGGATGTGTAGAGAAGGATTCTCAGCACTGTCTAGAATGGAAGTCCTTCCATCCATCCTGGTAGCCAATGCCTTATTTAATGATCTATCGTGGCTTTTAGTAGTACACGGGACAAAGATATTTTTGAAGATACAAATAATTGTAAACAAGAAATGAAGAATAATTTTGTAATAAATCAATAAAGCATCAACACGACACATGCCAGTATTTTTTTTAATTCGCCTAGTGGGGGGTGGAGTCCAACTGGGTCCACTCGGCACGGCGGCCACTGATTTGTAGCCTGCCCCGGGTGATTATGATGATTGAGAATTTGGTGGAATGTAGATTGGCAGGGCAAACCTAAGTACTCGGAGAAAACTTGCCCCAGTGCCACTTTGTCTACCACAAATCCCACTTGACCAGACACGGGCTCGAACCCGGGCCGCCGCCGTGGGAAGCCAGCGACTAACCGCTCGAGCTATTGTGCTGCCCACACGCCAGTGGTTTCGGCACTATAATACAGTGCGTACAATCAAGTGCGCGCCGCGGCTGCAATTTGCCGTGAGTCATACCACCGCAGAACGGATGCAACTCCTCCCCGCGACTGCAGTGCTCCTACGCCGATGGTTGCATAATCGGAACCCGAGGTTGCATTAAACAGTCAGTCTTTGTCTTGCTGTGGAAGTGGAGTGGAATGTTTACAGCTGTCGACAGACGGTGGAAATGAAGTTCACTATTAAACAGCGTGTGTTTATTGTCGAAACTATTGCAAGGAAAAACATTTACAGAAAATTCGCACGTAGGTTTCGTCAGAAATATCCTGACTCGCCAGTTCCCACAAAGTCGTGTGTAAACAGGCTTCTGAAAAAGTGGCGGGCCACAGGTTCAGTGAGTGACAAGAAGAAGCAATCGAAGAGAACTGTGCTGACTGAAGAAAAGGTTAAGGATATTCAGGCAAGATTACAGATCAGTCCTCGAAAATCGTTAAGACGCTTAGCACAGGAAACTGGTGTTTCGCTAGGATCTGCTCGCACAGCCACAAAGTTAATCAAATTTCGCCCGTATAAAGTAACAGTTGTGCATGAGCTGAAAGAACCAGATCATGCAGCAAGAATTCGTTTTTGCAACTGGCTGCTGCAAAATGTACACGATGGAATAGTGGATCCTCAGCTTCTATTCATGACTGATGAAGCGTGGTTCCACGTTGGTGGCCACGTCAATGCACAAAACGTAAGAATATGGAGCAATGAAAATCCTCACGCTATACAGCAAGTGCCATTACATAGTGAAAAGGTGGGTGTGTGGTGTGCTGTAAGCCCGTGGTGAATCATTGGCCCCATATTTTTCCACGATACCGTGAACTCTGATCGGTACATTAATGACATACTGAATCCCTTCTTCGATCAGTTGAATGCCGAAGAAAGACAATACGGGTATTTTCAGCAGGACAACGCTACAGCACATACGGCTAATGCATCCATGGTCGCAATACAGGAAGTGTTTGAAGACAGAATTGTCAGTAGAGGACTGTGGCCTCCCAGATCCCCAGATCTCAGTATTTCTGATTATTATCTTTGGGGCAACCTGAAGCAAAAAGTCTACAAAAATAATCCCCGCAGCATTGATAGTCTTCAAAATGAAATTACACGCGTAATTCATTCAATTACCGTCGACGAACTGCAGAGAGTGTCGCGTAATTTATTTGTGAGATGCGCGGCATGTTTGCAAGCAGAAGGAGGTCACTTTCAGCACCTGTTATAAACCACGGTAAGTTATCTTTTTACTGTATTGTTATAAATGTGTGCATGTAGAGCAACTGATGGACGGAGACTCAGCGACACCACTACACTCACGCTATCGGGGAAGGACACTGCAGTCGCGGGGAGGAGTTGCATCCGTTCTGCGGTGGTATGACTCACGGCAAATTGCAGCCGCGGCGCGCACTTGATTGTACGCACTGTATAATCTTCAATACGAGGACTCTTTGCTACTTAACGTTGATAATTTTTAGTTACACTGTACCCGTGTTGGGGTACCTTCATATCTGGATTGTTCGTGTATAAGAGTATGTAGTGACATACACAGTGCAACCTCTCTTCAGCGGTTTCTACAGTTGCGCGGCATACGCAACACTTAAGGTCCAGTTATTTTGCCAGGCCATTTTGCGTTTGTGCATGAATATTGTCACGTTTGAGGGGTAAGCGTGACTAACAATAACGGGTTCTTGATTGAATGATTGGATTTATTGGCACTTCTATTACAATGACAACTAACTATGACAGCTCACAATCAATGACTGTCTAAGATTCGCTCCATTCCTTACAGGACTAGGAACGTTTTCTCTTCAACTGTGAATAACTTGGTTCTGATCTGCGAGTCGGTCACTTCTTCATCTTCTGCCGTTCGCCGGTTAGCACTCCACAGCTGGACACTCAACTTCTCACTACTGACTTAGGACTAACTCGTTCTTCTCTGCACGGTTCATTATATAAGCTACTGGTAAACATTGGAAATGTCGGTTGCCATAGAAACGCACTTACCGAACCGTTGGCTAGCAATGGATTATTCCGTGTCTGTTCGTTGCAGCGGGAACATGCTTACCGAACCGCTGACTAGCAATTGACTTACTCTATGGTTCCGCTATTCGGACTTTCAGCCGTCATGTCACAAATTATATCTGAAGAGTTCTGTCTTCTTAGATACAGCGCTATGTACGAGTAGTCTGTTGAAAGTGAACCGATGTCTCGGAGGATCATGTCATCTCCATCTTCAAGACACAAGAAGAGGCTGAACAAGAAGCCAGTGCGAAAGCGTGTGGTGAGGAAAGGCCAACAGGCTACACGGCATTATATTCTAGAAGATAGAACTGTTCATAAGCACCGCTCTGGAAACCCCAGATCCCACACAAACATGTGCATTCCAGAACTGTTTTGTGTGGGATATTGTACCTTTGAACCGAATGTGGATGTGTGGACGTATGCAATGTTAAGCGCAATCCATGGTGATTGTTGGAAGCATCTTAAGAGGCTGCATTGTTTTGGGCGTCGGCGTAAACTTTTTGTTTTAAATTATGTTCATTTCTTCACAATATTCCCTTACCTAACGACAAAGTTTCTTTCGAATTCCGTATCGTCTGGGTTCGTAAAAACGTCATTGACTTGATGTTCTCATGTTTCGCTCGTTTCTATGTCCCTCGCTTTGCGCGGCTTCGGTTGCGTTGTGTTGCTATATACTGGACCGCTTGACATAGATCTAGATGACGCTAAGGAAGCTTGTGTTAGGTTCTGTTATACATATTACGTTGTTGGAGTATATTTGATTATGGTGAATTTGATTTAATTGGGACTGTTTCTTAGAGTTCACATATCTTAGCTCTATGTATTTCTGACTGCGCATTGATATCATTGCCCTCGCCGGTATTTTTACCGGCATCGTGTGAGGAGTCCATTTTTCATTCCACATAATTTAAAGATTTTTTAGTGTAACCTTGAATATATTCATAAAACATTCTTTAATTTCGAAGCACCTACGTCGATAAAGGCATCATTAGTCTGTCTTCTGTGTGTTGATTTCTGCACGAATCTAGTTCTGAAGTTTGAAGCCCAAGCATTGCACTAGCTCCATTGGCAGACAGAGGAGACCAGGTTAAGTTAGGTTGACACATTCTGCCATGATATAAATCCAGATGCTATTTAAAAATTCAACTCCATCTTACAGTAAGTACACTGTGTATCCTGGAATCTGATGGCATGTAATTTTGTTGATACGTACCAAAGTTTCGGAGGAAGTGCTGCCTGCATCTTCAAGGTAGAAGAGATTCTCCTACCCTGCAGGTAGAGGCAGCACATCATATCCAACAAGACAATTATCCAGACGTCACCGTCATGAAAATATGAATTATTTCACTGCTTCTCCACACAAATACCAGTCGGTTAATCTGTTTAGGGAGAGTCATTCTTCATACTGAGAATGTATGTAATTAGTATGTCATTTCTGTGGGCAAAATGCAGTTTGCGAATGATAAAGCATAATAAGCCCTATACAAAGCGGCCTCCGTAGTCTAGAGGTAACGTTCCCACCTCATGACTCGTAGTACGCGGGTTCAAATACCCGGCGGAGGTCGTCGAATTTTTAAGGGCGGCAAAATTAAGGGAACAAGTCCTCCGGGAGGGACTTTAAGCCGTGGGTCCCGTGTCGTAGCTTTACGGCACGTTAAAGAACCTCATTTCTCAGCCAGTAGAGCCGGTCTCGCTGGCTGGGCGGGACTGATGGTAAGCACCAGTACCGGTAGGATATAGAGACTGGTAGAAATCATAGAGGAAGCACAATGGACCACTACAGGTCTAAGTGCATGGGGAAACCCACCCTCTCTAATAACTAACTAACTAAGCCCTATACAGTAAAGGACTAAGGTAGTACATTATTCTTGGGCGCCGTCACGTTGTCGGCTTGAGTTTCCATTTAGAACAGGCCTGTTCTTTCTCGAACAAATTATATACGTATAACTCAGCGAGGAAAACATTATGTAAACAGAAAACGATAAGAGAATGAGACCATTTTTCTTCAAATTCTGTATCCTTCTCAGTTTATATGTTAACTTGTTTCTGTTTATTTAATGAAGTTTTAATGTTTTGAAATTTTTGTTCTCCATAATAAATAGTTTTCAAATGAAAATACGTTTCCTTTCTTTCTTAGCTTTAATTAAGGCAGGATTAACTGTACTATATTTACGACACGAAGGTCTCGCGAAACCGGAATCTTTATACCATTTAATTCACGCTGGACACAATGCCAGTACGAAGGCAGTCACAGTAGCCCAGGGGTCTGTCTTCCCTCGATCGGGAGCCGGGATCATGGGTTAGAATCCCACTCAAGGCATAGATGTTTGTGTGCGTTTTTCCTATATTTGTGTACAGGTAGAGGCCTTGCGACCAGCTGATCACCCGCCCAAGGAGTCCTATCGTATATCTAAGGTGTAGTAAACCGAAGTGAAACGGAGAAGTTCATGGAGGTAGACCAAGGCCCAAATTGGTGCTGTAACGCCAAAGGAAAAAAATAATGCTAGCACATCTATTTCACAGCTATAATTTTGAATTCGTCTCGCTGAAATCTTCTTGTCGTTTCCAGAAAAATATGGTTTAGTAGTTTCATTCTTCATTTTTACTGCACAGAACACTTACGTAAGGATCAATTGGAAACCTTGTGTACTTCTTAATAAGTTCCAATAAATTAAATAAGGTATTTACACTTCATACTTTTATAAGGTTCTTGTTACATATAAATTGTACGCCTCATGGGTTCCTCATGAACGTTTTACTTCCTGTTCTGAGACTTTGATGTAAACAGAAGTTACGACGAGGATTTCATATAATTCAGTGAGTGTGATAATAACAGAAAGCAGACATACACGTATATTTCAGAAAAAAAAGCTAATTACGATGGAGTTAGCCTTCTAAGAAGCGAAAACTTCAAAATAAATAGAAGCTGTGCAGTGACACAGTTTGAAATTATCAAATTTATAACCACATTATTAGCTTATGTATATTGTCGGCTGTCATGGAAACTGTAATTAAATTCTTGTTCTACAAATGGGGTTGAAATATCCGAAGTACTGAATAAGTATTGTTTTCTCAAGAAGGACTTGTGGCATGCTGTTAAATAGATATTAGTTGGTACTTAATTAGTCACTTTCGTAAAACCTGTGTGTGAGGGAATTCCGACTTTCGGCTGTGTTAACACATTCTTATAACAGATCCTTTGTCAATTTACTTGCTCGCAGTATGCAAAAAGCACTGTGATGAGACAGCGGGAACGTGAGCTTTGTCTTCGGCGGTTGTGGGCGTGTCTGTAGCTCGCGACGTTTCTTACTAAAGGACGCTTCTATGATATGTCTGTGATTCCAAGATTTCTAGGTGTTATGGCGCAATATTATAATTGCGAAATAAATAAATAATCAACCAAATAAGTAGAAGTAAAAGTTACATAAATAAATTGTGGGGAACTGGTAACAAAATGTCCCCACTTAACAAAGTTCTTGTTGAGAATGAATCGGCGCACAAAATGCTAATCGACCCTCTGCAAGCCAGTGTAATCGGAGGTTCCGCTCAACAATGCTGAGTAAGTTCTTACGGAAGTTTCTTTTGACAGTCGTTAATTTAATCGTCATCAGAACGTAATCTGTCGCACTGAACAGGCATATTCCATAATTAATTTCTCTCATTCCTGCAAGTGTAGTATGCGTCAATACAACTCAATTAATCGCCAGTCACCGCCTCAAATTCCATTTGTTTTATTAGTAATGAATCTGCGTCCCCACGTGTTTGCCGCATGTTATATCAGTTCGAGCTGTCAGAATGCAGTTGGCAGTATAATCACTTTCAAAAATGAATGATTGTATGTCATTTTGCCATATTTTGTAGAGATCATGGTAATTTTTAGAAATGTAGGCTACCATTTTTTTTTTAATTTTGTAGTGATTTCCGAACTTCCAGGTCACTAGGACCGAAAATGTTAGTTCAGTAGAATTTTATGCCTGGTTCATGTTTCTGACGGGGCGCTTACTTTCCTAACTTATAATTTTATAAATTTTCTCTGTTTTTCTAAGAGAATTTCATAACAGTACCTTGTAATAATTATCGACTGCCTTGTTTTCAATTCTTTCAAATTAATTATTCATTATCATCATCTCATCTTAATTGAAGATCTACAATCTCTGCAGTTGATGTATAATTTACTGTCACTACCATATTTCAGTTGTTTTTAAATTTATACGTACTCTTCCAAACAGAATGTTTGCATGTAGACCTGTTGGTAGGCAACAGGTTCATAACACGCAACAATGGGATAATTGCGAGCGGTGTTCTCTACGTGGTCCGTGCAATAGCTACGTGAAGCAACAACAGATGAACTACTGGGAGACCAACGAAATTGCCGACTGTTTGGAAATTCAGTTCACGCCGCATGACCTGTGCGACGATAACCATGAACGGTAGGTAGAGGCTAGAGTTCAAGCTCTGCTGGAAGCCGTGGATGAAAACCCCCCTCTAAGGATCAGACCTTGTGACGTTCAGAAATTAATAAAATCACTGGACTTAAAAAAGGCCCGTGGAATTGACGGCATCCCAAATGAATGCCTCAGGCACCTTCCAAGGCGACCATTGGTTCACCTAACTCACTTATTCAATCACTGTTTTCGGCTCTCTCATTTTCCAAATACTTGGAAAGAAGCAAAAGTAATAACTTTACCTAAACCCGGCAAAGACCCGAAATTCCCGCAAAATTTACGTCCGATCAGCCTCCTGTCCACGACAGGATAACTATTCGAAAAAGTGATTTTCAAATTGCTCCGTAAACATATTGAAGAAAGAGGCCTGCTCAACGCAAGTCAGTTTGGTTTCCGTGCACGTCACAGCACGACATTGCAATGTATGAGGCTGGCGGACCACGTGACTCTTAATGTCAACAAAAGAATGTCTACGGCTGCGGTGTTCTTGGACATCGAAAAAGCCTTTGATACCACGTGGCACTCAGGCTTGCTGTATAAGTTATCCAAATTGCAATTCTACGAGTAGAACAGTTTGACCAAACTTATTGGGTCATTTCTCTCTCAACGTAAATTCAGGGTTTCGGTTGAAGGATAAATGTCAACGCCAAGAGAAATGCAAGCAGGAGTGCCACAAGGTTTGGTACTGTCCCCTGCCCTTTTCAATCTGTACATTAATGATGACCCCCAAACACATGGTGTTCACCTGGCCCTCTTTGCGGACGACATCTGTCTGTATGCTACAGATCGCAAGGAGGGTTTTATTGTCAGAAAACTCCATCGCGGTCTCAGCTCAATGGAGACCTGGTTTGAGCGCTGGAACATTAAAATTAATGAAGATAAGACTTGGGGGGTCAATTTCTCTCGTAGTCGTCCACCGCCTGAGTCTAGTCTTACTCTAAAGGGACCAAATATTTCATTTGTAAATAGCGCAAAATACGTGTATCTAGGAGTAATCTTCGATAGGAGAGTTACATGGAGATTTCACATAGAAATGATCGAAGCCAAGGCCTACAGAACATTCATTAGAGTATATTCCATATTCAAAAGTGAGCGTTTGAGTGCTAATATTAAACTGACCCTCCACAAAACTCTCATTAGATCCGTAATGACTTATGCTAGTCCCGCCTGGGAATTTGCGGCAGACACTCATCTAGTGAAATTGCAGCGCCTGCAACACAAGGTTCTCCGCACCATTGGCAATTTCCGAGGCGCACACCGGTCGCGATTTGCACATGGCGTTCAGAATCCCGTACATATATGACTATATAACAGTGTTATGCATGCAATAAGCAGAAGTCATACAAAATCATGAAAATGAGAAAGTTCGCAACATCGGGAAAGGCGAAGCCCGACACAGAAAGTATAAGAGGCTTAAACATGGCGGCGGTCAGACATACGACCATTCAAGTGACTAGACAGACCCGACCTCTCGTCAGAGAGGGTGCCCCAAATGGACAGGACAGTAACTTTCATATAAGAAAAAAACGAAAAGAAAAAATATCTGGTGATGAACCCCAGCTGGGGCTCGACACCAAGACAGACATACTGACTGACCGTCAGTCGCAATGTGACTTTGACTTTGACTTTGACTTGACTGTTGGGAGAGGTGTTTTCTGTGCCGTCAGTGCCGATGTATTTTAATCAGGACAGGTCTAAAATTTAGCTAGTTTTGAGACAGTCGCCGGCCAATAACGATGTGAACACGGAAGGTGAGGCAGCTACGGTGTTGCAAGCCGTTACCAGGCGACAGCTGGTGAAGATAAAGCAGACTGAGAAGTTTAGCACGTGCCGTAATGAACTGCAGGCTGTGTGAACTAGCATTAGCGCTAAGTTACTTCCAAGAGCGAGGTCACACCGAAGGAAGTGACAACCGTAACTTCCGAGATACGTCACAGATTTGAGGCAGGCAACTGGTTCCAAATTCACAGGCGCACACTGAGGAGACTTATGTTTGATTAGTTGCTCATATCATCTCAAGTGGCTCTGTTCGTCCGACTTAATGCGTGATTGTAATTTCTAATTTCGTGCGCTTCTCTTCTGCAGTGTCAGGTAATAGTACTGATCCTGTCATAGTATGGGGGTGGTTGAGACTACGCAAGAGGAGAGGACAGGAGAAAAAGAAAAGCTGAATGCATCCGTTCTTCAGCGACAATTTCAACTAAGGTGATTATATTGTTTCGAAAGAACTTAACCCTGATCGAGAACTGTTCAAGCCATTTTACTGAAAGAGCATTGAAAGCATTTCTTTATTAATGGATCTTGTAGGACCTCAAATTCGAAGAAAATATATGAATACCCGTACAGCTGTGTCAGGAGAAGAAGGATTACTGATTATTATGTTCTGCAGATATCTAAACAAATGCCTTACCATTGCTAGACGTTTTGTTTCACATTGTTAGTTACAATCAGTTTCTGTCATCCGGGTCAATAAATGCTGGTCGATATTTCCTAATTTCCGCTATTCCGCCTCCCAAAAAGTTATCGCTGACTGGGACTTATCCTATACTTCTTCCAGAGATGTCTTATGATCAACGGTGGATGTTTCACTCTGTCCTGCGGAAGACTGCTGGTCACTTCCTGTATCTTTCAATATCTCATCCGTTAAATTCAGAGCTTACATTTTATTTTAAACTTACATTTTTGCCTAGAAGTCATTGGTTTCATGTCTGGGGATAGTCTATGTTAAAATTCTGCATCTGGGTCTGGAGTTTCGATTGCGTTTGTTGCTTCATGTAGTCCATGAAGCAAGTTATCAACCGGATCCAAGGCGATTAACCGACTTTCTTTGCCAAGTAAAGGCTACTGGCAGTCGTCTTGGTTGTTCTAAGGACAAGAAGCTTATATCGCTGTGTGCTACTGTCTATTTCGGAGATTTCGGCAAGAACAGCAGCGGGTCTGGTTCAGGGCCTCTACCCTCAGAGAGATGCTGGAGAAGAAAGAACTGCATACCCCATTTCCATCTTCCACACCGCTGAATGACAGCCGTGAAGTACATTAAATCATTTCCATCAAAAATAAATTTAATGAGACTTCACCCTAGAAGAATGCTGACTAACAAACTGCGTATGAGTAAATACAGGCTCTCGCGTGCCCGGAAAATTGTAGAATGTTCATTTGTCCTACTAAATGCCAAGAAGAAACTGTGAATGAAGCCATTAAATCATCCATTTCACTCCAAAATTTCATTCGAATCGGGGAAGGGCTCTTTGAGAAGGAGCTGAAAACTACACAGTAAATGAATCAAGTCATCATATTATAATTGAAGTTGATGATGATAATGTTGGAAGGCAAAGATTATCGTGTGTACAGCGCCGGCGAAATCAGCTGAAAGATTATTTCTTAACGCTAGTAGGAGCAATTCCATCTCAGTGGACTTACATTAATTGAATTCAACTGATAATTTTAGAGGAGGTATCATTAGAATGATCAAGTCAAGGAGGATGAGGTGGGCAGGTCATGTAGCACGAATGGGGGAGGCGAGGAATGCGTATAGGATATTGGTGGGAAAGCCAGAATGAAAGAGACCACAAGGAAGACCAAGGCGTAGATGGGTGGACAATATTACAATGGATCTTAGAGAGATAGGATGGAATGGTATGGATTGGATAAATCTGACTCAGGATAGGGACCAGTGAAGGGCTCTTGTGAACACGGTGATGAACCTTCGGGTTCTATAAAATGCTGGGAAATTCTTGAGTAGCTGCAGAATTGGCGGCTCCTCAAGAAGGGCTCAGCTCCATGAGTAAGTAAGTAAGTAAGTAAGTAATTTTAGAGCAGGAAGACTAGTCTGATTGCTGACTTGTATCACACAGCATGGGACATATTTTTATTTTATTATTCTGCTCGTGTTTCTGAAGCAGATCTCTTCTGTGTTTGGGTCTCATTGTAAGTTCTGATTATGAAAAACATACATAAATACCAGACTTCATCTCACGAGAAATTCCTTCCCAAGCAAAATCTATTTTGTTCCGTCTAGCATAGTCCGGGTGGCGTTTGTCGTATTTACCAGGTTCCCGCTCATTTAACGTCAAAAAAATAAAATTATTAGCATCATCAACCTATATATTCATATACAACCAGACATGCGTGTGATTGTGTGTGGAAGCAGTAGGTGTGTGATACGGGCACAAGGCTGATTAAAGTCGTTGAAATTCGTAACTGAAATTGACCAGTTAATTTGAAATATAATAAGTGTGGTGTAATAAGTTTGCTCATAGTATTTATTCTTCTTGTCTAGGTGCCGGCTCAAATTCTGCCAAAAAAGAACTGCTAATTTCGCCTACAAGACGACGTTTCAGGAGGCATTTCGGGACCAAGGTACGTGGATGTTATCAGTTGCTCGCTCACTTGCAGTTCTCTCTCTCATATTGTGTTATTTTTTGGAAATATGGTGAGATCTACTTACGAAAGAGTTAAAATATTTTATTGTGCTCACATTCTGACAGAAATTTACCATGTACATTAGTTATTTTTCTTGTCTCACCGCCTCACGTACGTCGCTGTCGATTGATAATAGTTGCCACGAAAGCTGGGGGAAGATGCCTACGCATTTGCAGTGTTGAATGTCACACAGTTGTCTTCGCAATATAAACTTGTAGTTCTGTGCTCTCAACTACTTGCCTTCACCCACTCTGTAAAAGTGATCTTGCCATCTCTTAAACTTCATCACCGACCTCACGTTCTTCCCGTATACCATTTATCTCTCTCTCTCTCTTCTCCTCCGCTCTCTGCACAAATGTATGTATGTATGTATGTATGTATGTGTATATTTTT
Source organism: Cryptotermes secundus (assembly GCF_002891405.2). NCBI lineage: Eukaryota > Metazoa > Arthropoda > Insecta > Blattodea > Kalotermitidae > Cryptotermes > Cryptotermes secundus. The sequence continues at coordinate 4,778,728 of NW_019730108.1, forward strand.
ATATGAAACGGAACGTTGCGGTCGAGTGTTTCATATTCTTGATTCTCATGAGGAAGAATCTGGTTCCATATGTCGACCTGGAATGCAGCTGTGCTAGAATTCTACGTTCAGGAAAATGTCAGTAAGTTCCCTAAAATTAGTTGACAGATGGATTATTACACATATTTTCTAATTCGTAGTTTACCTATCCAATTATTCATAGCAGTATATTCTGAAAGTTCTTAAGTAAGAAGAAGGAATTGGGTGTGTGTGTGTTTTTACGTGAGGTGGACAAAATAATTGAACACTAAGAAACTGAGGAATAGAATTTGTGTTAGCCACATTGAAATAGCTTCAGTTGGCAAGGCTGAGTATTGATCTTGCTTTTGTTTTCATTCTCTTGTGCTCGTGAAAGTGCATTAGTGACTGTGTCGACTGACATTCCGTGTGAAAGGATCGGAAAATGGTATACTTGACCAATTTTGAAAGAGGACGGATCCTTGGTGTGTGTTTAGCTGGAGAATCTGGAACAAATCTGACACATTGTTAGGTGTATCAAGAGCTACAGTGGTTAAGTTGTTTCGGCATACACAAATCATGGGAAGACAGCATCAACAAAGAGGAACAGTGTGCGAAAATCAACAGTGACCGAAAGAAATCGTAGTATATTGAGAAGGATTGTTTCGAGAAATCACACAGCTACTGCAGCACAGGTGACAGGAGAGCAGAACCGAATATTAATTTTGAAGACCCTGTTTCCAAGAAAACTGTTGAACTGAGCTTCACAAAACCAATATCCACGGTAGGGCTCTAATTGCTAAACCTCCTATTGCTAAGAGAAATGCTCAGATGTGCAAAGTATAAAGCCTGGACATCAGACAATTAGACAACAGGAAACGCTTAGTATGATCAGATAAGTCGTCTTTCACGCTGTTCCTTACATCCATCAGGAAGAGTTTACGTTCGGAGAATACCCAGAGAAGCCTACACTCCGGATTGCCTGGTTCCAACATTGAAACCCGGGGTCGGGCTTCTGTGATGGTTTGGGCAGCAACGTCGTGGTACTGTATTCGGTTGGTCCAGTTATTACCCTTCAAGAGGAATTACTGCAAGGGAGTTCGTGGACAGGTTGGGTAATCAGATGAATCTCATTACCCGGATGTTATTTCCCTGCATCATTCAAGCACTCTGGTCAGTTCTGGAGACTAGGGTGGGAACAGGGTCCCCCCTCCAACATCCATAAAGCAACTTGAAGATGTTCTTGAAGAAGAACTGTGTAAAATTCTCCTCCAAAATTTGTACTAGTATGAGGTACGAACTGCATTTGTATATAGTATTCAGAAGAAATCCAGTCTCTGAATTTTTAATTTGTATAGTAAATATAGAGTAAACAAACGAAATAATTGTTTAATGCACATATGTATATGAAACCTGAGTTTACTTGAGGGTTAATGAACATTACGCAAAATGAGAAAGTAATTCGTCGGTCCAGTTATAAAATTTTTGCTCGCAACCGTTGATAATTCTGCCGTAGCCAGTAGGAAGGATCCTTGCTACTCAGTTACGCCGTTACGCCTTATGCGTATGCTGCATAACACACACCAGTAGATTTCGTCATCAGTCATGTTGATTGCAAACTTATACGTATTTCCCAATATCACATACTTAGAACGCGCGCGCTCGCATATACACAAGGACGCAAGCACGTATATGTACTTAACTGGGCAATAACTTTTGTCACGTGAAATATCTCTGACTACTTCATGGAATGATTTCAGTATTGTATTACTGCTGAGGGGTTCACTTCGAGCATCTAATATAAAAAACTATAAATTAAGATTAATAATAAGGAGCGATACGACAGAAAACCAGCAGAAGCCTGACCTTGTGCATTCAGTATGTCATTGAGTTTGTCTCTGTCTACTCTACAGCGCAATCTATGGAAAAATTGCAAAGAGTCGTTTCAAAAAGTCAGGTGATCTTGATATCCCCAAAACGACTCCATATCGAAAAAATCTGTTCCGCTCAAGTTATAAGCTCTTTGTCAGCATGTAAGTTTTGTTGGAAACATTTTTTGATAACATCAAAATAAGAGTCATATTTCGGGTGGCAAAAGCTATTGCCCCAGTTTAAATAACGTTGCGTATGTGCCAAAATGAAGCTGTCAAATCTTCCTGAGAGGGTGAAATTTAATCAATTTAATCAAGACTGTTCTAAAGGTTTTGCGATAATCGCGGTCCGTTTTATCAAATAAACCATACTGAATCTTGGTTAGCTTTCTCAGAAATATTAAAACCATTTCTCTTCGCTTTTATGTTTGAACAAAAATTTAATTTTTTATTAAATTTTGACCTAGCGACCAGTGACCTCTCGTTTCATACGGCTTCAACATGAGATAAAAATGTTGGGGTAAAGCGCTCTTCTTGCTCTCAGTACACAGCAGTACAGTATTCTCATCTGTCATTAACAATAAAGGAACAATAAAAAAACTTTCTTCATCATTAAAATTGGAATTTAACGAAGGTCGCGAAATCATTCAATTAAATGACGCGTTACCTCCCATGCATAACGACTTGTCGACCTGTTATAAAGTCACGATAGAGCTCCACCGTTAATGTTTCCTCTCTTACGCATGAGACGTCTCGCTTCCACGCATAGTCTGGATGTATCTTGTATTTAATTACAACGGCTCTGAAAAAGAAAAACTCCTGTCATCTCTAAATCGTTAAAAATCGCTGTTTGTCGCTTTCTGAAAACATAAATTACATTTTACCATGGAAATTAGTGGAAAAAAGATTTATTTCCATAGATCTCAGCTTGGGAAAATTTAAAAGAATAGCACACCATTTGTGAAGCATAATTTGAGACCTTAGTAAAGCGACAGACAAATTATGTTGACATTTTGCATTTTCTTTTTCTTCTTCTTCTGCTTCTTCATGCTCTTCTTCTGCAGACCATTACCTATTCTGAGACTCAGCAATGTCCTAATTTCTTTTAGTTTGCCAGTTGATTCCATAACTCACAAATTTATTTTAATACCATACTTCCATCCATGGCTAGGTCTCCCAAGTATTCTCTTTTCTTACTTTTCTTCAATATTTTATATCTTTTATCTATCCTCTGTCTGTTATGAGACCCACGAATATAATAATTTTTATTTAATAACTCTAACGGTGGGAAATACAAATATATTTGGCTGGTCTCAAATATTATTTAGAATGTAAAGAAATGTTCTGACCTCAATGTACTAATCTTAACAAAGGAAATAATTTTCCTTGTTGTTTTAGACGAAAGTGATTAGGATTTTATAACTACAAATCAATAACATCTGTTAAAGCAACATGAGAACGAAGCACAGCGAAATTTCCCTAACATACCATCCCCTTAAAACTCCGTACCTATGTGGCTCGGATTGCGCTTCCAGTCATTTTAGTGTAATGCAGCCCCACACTCAGAAACCTCACCTGTCCTCTAGTAGTGACCATGCTTCGTTTTTACCTAACCCTCTCTAAAATGACCTTCCTATAACGCAAATTCCCGTCTCGGGCCTCTGGGCTCACCAGTACCAAGAAGAACAATGCAAACTACCTAACTGAAATACAGCTCTCTCCTTCTGGCGTTTTAAAGCCAGAAGAGTAGTTGTGTAATATATGTACTACACACTTACATGTCTATGTATTTTGGCGTGTAGACCCGTTGCTAGGCAGTGAATGTGTAAACATCGGCGGTTGCTAGATAACGCCGACAAAACACAAGGAGCCACCAATAGAGGAACAGTGTTTTCAATGCACGCGGACGGACCGTTGCCATGCAACACATCTTCTGTAACATTACGGGACAGTAGTGAGTGAAGATCACGTGACATGTGACTCAAGCTGCCTCTTGCAAGTAATTTAAGGGCAGTAAATTTGTGCAGTGCCATTGTTTCGTGATACATATACGAGTATATCGTCATTACCGTACAATAATACTCAATTTCTCACCTTTATTCAGAGCATCCCTATAACAGACAACTTGTGGGTGGCACGATCTGTGCTCTTCTGGAGAAGTTTCGTTGCATTCTCATAAGAAAGCGTGGGTGGCACGATCTGTGCTCTTCTGGAGAAGTTTCGTTGTATTGCGCATAAGAAAGCGTGGGTGGCACGATCTGTGCTCTTCTGGAGAAGTTTCGTTGTATTGCGCATAAGAAAGCGTGGGTGGCACGATCTGTGCTCTTCTGGAGAAGTTTCGTTGTATTGCGCATAAGAAAGCGTGGGTGGCACGATCTGTGCTCTTCTGGAGAAGTTTCGTTGTATTGCGCATAAGAAAGCGTGGGTGGCACGATCTGTGCTCTTCTGGAGAAGTTTCGTTGTATTGCGCATAAGAAAGCGTGGGTGGCACGATCTGTGCTCTTCTGGAGAAGTTTCGTTGTATTGCGCATAAGAAAGCGTGGGTGGCACGATCTGTGCTCTACTGGAGAAGTTTCGTTGCATTGCGCATAAGAAAGAGGACGCAACAACAAAATGGAAAATTAAAGTTATAAGACGAGTAGCTTCACAATTTGTACTCTTCACTAAACATTATTAGAGCGATCAAATCATTGAGACTGAAAATATAACACACAGGAAAGAAATGTGAAATTAATACATTTATTGTGAGAAATTGGAGGGATTAGCAAACTTTGGAAATCTCGGCATAAGTTATATGATAATATTAGGCATAGACATTGTGAAAGTAGGGATTGGATTAAATTGGTCCACGATAGACACCAATGAGGAGTTCTGTGAACACGATAATTCACTTTTGAACTGTCATAATGGTGGAATTAGTTAACAATGCTTGGGATTCGGTGAACATTAATAGTGTTATGCATTGCAGTTTAAAAGAAAAGGATTCGTAATATGAGACCAGAGGCCGTTAAAGATAATAGGTTACATGGAAATGATATTGAACTCCGTCTCAGTTGAAATGTTCTCGCTTCTATGAATGATTTAGTTAATGTCAGACACCTACTACAGTATGCATTTTATATACCAGTAAACATTTTATGGCCCACTAAAGTTTCGGGCGCATTTCCAAGCGTCAGAATTTTACGAACACTCTCGAATGTAGGAGTGTTTGTTTAGAAATTATTATAACGTAGGATTCTCATTTATTTTAAGACTCAGAAGCTTGCCACCCTTGTTATCACGTCGTCCCAGAGAAGGGCGATAATTTTCTCGACACATGAACTTTTAGCATTGCCGTCAGAAATACACTTTTTATATTCATGGGTCAGGCATCATTTGGGCATCGATGAAGTGTGCTGTGTATTCGTTTATTGTAGGTCCCAAATGTCATGAAATGTATGTGTGAAGTTTATAGCGGGTCGTAGTGTGCAACGAAATGCTTATGTTATCACACTTAGAACATAACACTTTTCTGGCTCTTTAGCCTGTGTTGATCATATTGTCAAGATTCCTACAGCACAACATATGCATATTTTCACCGAAATAATCTGGAGGCGTAAGATCTGTGCCTTACTGGAGAACATGTTGCCTATAGCTACAATTATAGGCTTAATGGTTTTCTTTATTATAGAGCGGGTTATCTTAGCGATAGCGCTCTTGATTCATATTCGATAGGTACTCTGTTCGAACCTCTTCCGAGAATTCGGTCGTCCTGACTTTACGTTTCTAGAGTTTTCCTGCGCCCTTTAAAACCGAAATTAACGGCCGTGGGGATTCGTTGCGCTGACCACGCGACACCCTTTATCCGCGAAAGTTGGCACTAACTTCGCCGACAAGCTGCGGTCGCTCAGTCGGCATAGTTCGCTTACGGACTAAAGTCACGGAGTTTGTTTTTGTTGCTTCGAGGTAAGTTCTGAGTTAGGAATTGGATTAGACAACCGCCATAGCCAGTCAAATTTTTGCATTCCGCTTATTGACCTACCGTTTCGCTACTCTGATATTTTGGTGTAGGGACCAAACACAAAGAACTAAAGGGGATGGGGGTTTTCAGCTCTGAATCGAAATGGATATTTATAGAATATTAGCCAAAGACATATTTTGTCGAGGATACTGAAGAAATTCAAGAAGAACTTCAGTCATGTGTTCCTGAGCCACAATTCGAGAGTGTCCTTTGTACTTAGGTGAGGATCAGAAAACATTACTTTGTGTATCAGTGCCTCTGACTATATTCAAATTCTGTTTATATATTTACTCGTAAAGGAAAACTGTTGGGTAATTCTTACGCTGCAGAACGTACTTTCACACCGGTATTTGTGTGTGACTCACCTGTCTCATTTTTATGTAATTACAGTGATACTATTCAGCGAATGGGGAAAAATATGAAGTTCCATACTCTGCAGTATCCATGCGCTTTTTCTCGCTCTCCCTCCCTTAGGTCACAATATTTTCCACAGTATCCGCCTAATTAAATGCAAACGTTGTTACAGAGCCGTATCCCATATGTGAAACAAGTCCGATAAAAAACTGACACGTAAATTGGATCAGCACAGCGAATTCATACAAACGAAGAAGTGTAACTCTCAAGAAGAAAGTTCTGAGTGTATGTCTCTTGAGTAAAAACTTATCATTATCCTGTAAGACTGTTATGAGTCTTTATCTCTTCTTTATAGCTCTCTATAATGTTAGAAATGCATTTGTAATTAATGAGGTCATAGGAGACAGACGCGAGACATAATCTGAATGTGTTATCCCGGTTGTCTGGATTTTGTGCTGCAATATTTATGTGTTAGAATAAGCTGTATGAATTTTATAACATTTATATTGCAGTCACTTCATTATTTAGGACTTTTTTAAGTTTACATAAGAAATAAATGCGAAGATGACAGAGCACGGGTGTCCCATGGGACTTGCCCTGAGTAGGCACGTATGTGAGGTCAATTTCCGAACAACGAAATTGTGTGAAAATGATGATAGTGGTAGTGTTCATTGTGATGAAGGTTGTGTGTGTTGATGCTGAAGAAGAAGTTGACAATGATGATAATACGACGGCGATTATGATGAGGGTGGATAATAAGGAGAGAAGATAACGAGGATAATAATTCATGTCAATTCTTTATTATTTATGTGCCGAGTCAACAGCCGCAAGGTCAATTACAGACAGAGCACAGTGTAGATACAAGTAATTACATTACGGACAATCACAACATAAAGTCAAAGACTAATTACAGGCAAGCACTCGTGGAAAACGCATTAATGCACACAAGTAAACAAACAAAAAACAACACTAATAGTAATTCATTAACATAAATCAATAATGCTGCCAAGCAAACAAACAAATAATAATAATAGTAATAATTTCTTTAACATACAATAAATCTAAGTCGTTGTTCAGAACTGAGAAATGAAACGTATAAATATTTAATTGAGAAATGAAAATTATAGATTTTCAGAGAGGATAATAATTCAGTTTAATTATTGTATAATGTACATGTAAATAATAATACTAACAATTATACTATCAGAGTATTTAAAAATCGTTTGGGGAGAACTTTCCTAGCTCCGAATACGTCAACATCCCTGCAGACAACATTAGCAGCTGCTGCACATCTAGCAGAGGGACAATTTTTACATGAGGAGCAAACACTGAACAGAGCAAAGTCTCTGATATACCGAGCAGGAACTCGGTAACCAACAATTTCCAGAAGAGAAGGGCAGAATTTCGAGCCAAAGTAAACTTGAGTAAGAAAGAGAGCATCGAGGCGATGTCTCCCAGTGCGCAAAGTATGCAATTTTAACTCCTCAAGAGCAAGAGAATAATTGTAATGGACTTGAGGATAGAAACGATTAAATCAAAGAGCCGCAAACCTCTGCTAGATGCGTTCCAGCTGTTGGCATCAGTTGACGTAATCGAATTCCAGACTACGGGCGCATATTCAAGCTCAGATCTAACTAATGAAGTGTACAATCTGAGCATACAGTCTAGAGATGAGAAATTGAAAGTAATGTTACGAACTAGACCCAACAGTTTAGCACAGTGAGAGAAAATGTAACTGACCTGCTCATGGAAATATAGCTTAGCATCAATAAACACTCCCAGGTCTTTCATAGAATCGGTCCGGGCTATTGACGATTGACAAAGTTTATAATCGTAGATTCAGTACGTTGGTTTTCCTGGAGAAGGATATAACTTTGTTTTACTGATGTTGAGTTTCATACAGTTAGAACTGCACCAACCTTGTATAGAGTCCTGAGGAGAACTGATAGCTCGGTAAATCTTGACGTCATCAGCAAAAAGCAGACACTTAGAATGGGCAACTGCATCACACATGTCATTAATAAACACATTGAAGAGAAGGGGTCCCAAGACAGATCCCTGAGGTACACCTGAGAGAACTTCAAAGGGTGAGGAAAGAACACCAGAAACACGGACCTGGGATTTCCGGTTGGATAGGTAACTGCGAAACCAGCTTACATAACCACCAGAAAGCCCAGCAGCACTTAGCTTGTGAAGAAGAGAATGTGGGACCAGGTCGAATGCATTGCTGAGATCAAAATGAATGGCATCAGCTTGTCTCTGAGAGCCAACTGTAGGGGAGATAAAATCAACGTAAGTCACCAAATTGGTGCTTGTGGATTTAGTTAGTTTAGAGAAGCCGTGATAAGGACTAATTTTTGGTTTTAGATAATGGGAAACATATTCATGAACAATAAATTCAAATATTTTAGAAGAATTTCTTAGTAGGCATATAGGCCTATAATTGCTAACAGAGGTACTGTTGCCTTTTTTGAGAACAGAGACAAATGCTGCTTGCTTCCATAGGGAGGGAAAATAATGCTTAGATAAGCTTAGATTAACGATATGTTTCAGAATAGGTACAAATATATCAGTACAACCCTTAACAATGAATCTAGGGATATCGTCGACTCCAACAGAGTTAGATGGTCTCCGGCGCCTAACGGCTTTAATAACATCAGAATCGGAAACAGACGCTAAAGGTTAGAATTCGGAAGATGACAATAGGTTGGGGAAGACAATAGGACCAGGATTATGGTATACTGTTTGAAAATGCTTTGAAAATTCATCAGCATTGTCATTAGGTTCGATTAAATGCTTACCATCAACCTCTAGCTGGATGGAATTAGAATTTCTTTTCCTAAAGGAGGTCACATGTTTCCAGAACTGCCTGGGTTGTCACTTTAAATTTGGTCCACAAATTTGAACCATCGAAGTCTGTCAGACTTAATAGTAGTAAAACTGTAAATAGAAATGATATACTACTGAATTTGACCGCTGTAAATGTGACCGCTCTGGCGAGGGTCAGGAACAGTTGTAAACGAGAGACCCGTCCCCTCGTCAGTGAGGGTGCCCCTCTTGAACAAACCCGCAACTGTTTGACAGTAACAAAAGACTGGTCTTGGGCCCCGGATGCTGCTTGACTAATCGACGGTTGCAACATAGATTAAAAAATAAAACTTGATTTGATAGCTGCAGCCAAGAATTTTAGGAGATATTTTGAGCCTATCGTCAGCCGGTAACGACGTGAGTACTTAAGCAAACGATGTTCTTGAGATTCGTTTACCAGGCAACAACTAAAGGAGACATACAGTTTTCCGGTGTGCCATAGTGAGTAAGCGAGTGTGTTGAATTGGCAAGCGCGCTGTAATTAATAATAGCTACAGTTTATAAGTGTTCAATAATTCCAATTACCAGTCCAAACTGCACCTCTACTCACTAGATAGGTGACAATATTAAGGATCTTAAGGAATGGATTTTGAGAATATCTGGCGAAAGGAGCTCGTATTCAGTGGCAGGCTTTGTCATACGTCAGTCTGAAGACAGTTTCTTCTCTGTGGCAAGGCACAGCAATTACATGGGAAAGAAACATAACGGGATTTAAATTAGAAGTGTTGTATATTTTCTTCAGATAAGTAGGCCTGATCTGTCCATTAAGAAAATTTTACGCGTGAACGCGTAAAGTCTCCTTTAAAGCAGAAGGTGATTGGGTGTTGTAGACAAAAATTATTAAAATGGTTTTAAAAATGCACGTCGTAAACTTAACATGCGCTTTCGGTTGAAGGAATGATGAATGGCAAGCTAGCGCCCATGCTCGTATATTTATAGATATGAAATCAAATATTTTCTCAGATAAACTCAGGCGTGTATGTAAGCGATTATGTAACAGCAAAAGGCAGTTGGCTGGTCACAGCAGCCGAGCGGTCTAAGGCATGCACTGTCTTTATTCGCTTGGAAGCCGAGATCGTGGGTTCGAATCCCATTCAGGGTATGGATGTTTAGTGTTAGTGTGTGTGTGTGTGTGTGTGAGTTTTTCTGTGTTTGTGTACAGGCAGAGGCCTTGCGACGAGCTGATCACCCACCCAAGGAGTCCTACCGAATATCTGAGATCTAGTAAACCGAAGTGAAACGGAGAGTTTAGTGGACGTAGGCCAAGGCCCAAAATTGGGGCTGTAGCGCCAAAGGAACAAAAGGTAGCTGTCCCTATGATTAATTAATTAAGAACCACGTTATGGAGACAGATGCGAGAGTAGATATATTGCTTCAAGCATTCATAGCCACTAGGTGGAAGTGACTGGTCAGCTTGACGCCCGGCTCGCTTAACCCGCGGATAAAAAAGGTTCTCTTGTACTCGTTGGATAGGAGGCTACATGGACACCCAAGCCGTTCTGGACGTTGCGGAGAAGAGAAAAATTTCTTACCTCTGCCAGGAATCGAACCCCGTATCACTCATGCAGCCCTTAGTCCAGTCGCTATACCAACTGAGCTAACCCAGCTTCTTAAAATGTCATGGTTGCCGCAGAAATTGTTACTCATATATATATATATATATATATATATATATATATATACGCATCCGTGTAGATATTGCGAGCTCCCATTGGCTTAGTCTTCGTCTGGATACGGGCTAGTTATCCTTGTCACAAGGTTTTTTGAATATCACGCGAATGGTAGGAATGAAGGAGATAAAAGTGATGCATGATGTGGTTGAAGGGGGGATGAGAATCAGTGTTTCCCAACAATTTTACCGTCCCAGTGTTAAATTAAAATTCGATTCTGGTGCGACCCCTTCAACGTTAATACTCAAATAGCTATCATGTGCAATATATTAGCTTCCCAATCCAACCCTCATCTCATAACAAATTTCACTTCCTAGCCCTTTACCTTCATCATCTACTAAAGCCCTTTTACATGCACTCTTACAGGCATGAGAAATTGACAGTGTCTGTGAACCTTCAAATCAATAAAATATTTCTGCTCTCCTCCTCAGAATATAGTCCCAGTCATCAGTTACTCCCAATTTCTCCTCTCTCTCGCTAGGCTAAGTCAGTG